>NC_091172.1:41431925-41577351 GCF_040958095.1 Procambarus clarkii | reverse complement strand
CATGTGAGAAAGATTTGCAACTTTCTGATGTGAATGCAGGGTTAAATAATGATGCTGATGATCCAGGTTATGGTGAATTAACTGATAATGAGATTATCCAGTGTGTTACTGGTAATAATGATGAGGATGTAGAAGAGGAAGATGAAAGTGTGTTATCTATTTCATGTGCTGCATCATTGCAAAGGTTAAAGGTTATTGATTTGGTTGCTGTAACTGATAATGAAGAACTGACAGATTATTACCTGCACCTAAAGGACATGAAAGATATTATAATGAAGCTCATAACAAAGAAACAAACTAAGATTCAAAAGTTTTTGGTACGGTTTCACAGTAGGCCTACAGGACCAGCACTAGCAAGGACTCACGATCCGAGGATGCCCAGGCAATTGGACCAGCACTAGCAAGGACTCACCTCCTGAGAATGTCCAGGCAACTGGACCAGCACCCAGCACTAGCAAGGACTCACCTTCTGAGGATGCTCAGGCAACTGGACCAGCACCCAGCACTAGCAAGGACTCACCTTCTGAGGATGCTCAGGCAACTAGACCAGCACCCAGCACTAGCAAGGACTCACCTGCTGAGGATGCTCAGGCAACTAGACCAGCACCCAGCACTAGCAAGGACTCACCTTCTGAGGATGCTCAGGCAACTAGATCAGCACCCAGCACTAGCAAGGACTCACCTTCTGAGGATGCCCAGGCAACTGGACCAGCACCCAGCACTAGCAAGGACTCACCTTGTGAGGATGCTCAGGCAACTAGACCAGCACCCAGCACTAGCAAGGACTCACCTTCTGAGGATGCCCAGGCAACTGGACCAGCACCCAGCACTAGCAAGGACTCACCTTCCGAGGATGCTCAGGCAACTGGACCAGCACCCAGCACTAGCAAGGACTCACCTTCTGAGGATGCTCAGGCAACTGGACCAGCACCCAGCACTAGCAAGGACTCACCTGCTGAGGATGTCCAGGCCACTAGACCAGCACCCAGCACTAGCGATAACTTACCTGGGAGTACAGCACAGTTCTAATGACATTAAATGTACAAAGTGTAGTTCAAGTGATATACGTGTACTGCAGTAGTGTGATTCTAGTGGTCTGTACTTTATGTACATACTCTAGTGTATAATGTACATTTATTAGAAAAGTTACTGTTCTTTAAACAATTTATATTCATATGTGTGGCACTCTCAGGATATTAAGGCTAACAAAGTTTGCACTACAAAACTCAACTGGTAGAGTAAGTACAGTACTGTAATGTGCAATATCAATTTATTTCATTGCAATTCAAATTCTTGGTTATTTAAATTTTTCAAAAGGCAAATGTGTACTGGCATATGTATTATTAATTTTTTTTTTTTTGGGGGGGGGGGGGAAGGGGGATGCTGGGGCCGGATTGATGGAATGAATTCCACACTGAAATGAATCGGCTACGCCCCCATATAGTTCGTTCAAGCGAGGGCGCACTGTATTACTCATATAATTTCTACATTTACTGTCTACATTTAATGTCATTTAATTTCATGCATTTCTTTGATAAAGTGTTTACTCGTGTTCTTTATGATCTTGGTTATTTGTAAGTGTTGGCCCCATTAACCTTAAATTATGGTATGTTTATGTTACTCTATGTTCTGATATGTTCCGAGAAAATGTCATGAGGAGCAGTTCTAAATTACACCTTGTATTTCCATTCTGTAATTAATGTAAATAAACTACTGTACTGTTGCTAGAACTACTGACTCCGTAATGTAATAATCTATGCCAGTACTCTGACTATACTCTGTACCTGTAAAGTAAGGCTGTAAAGTACCTGTACACATTTTTTGTCAATTTTACTGTAAATTATCTACTTAAAATTATCTGTTAGTTTAAGGACTTCCCCGAAACTCTATGCGTGCTAATGGCTTTACAAGAATGTAAAATCAACTTCATTTCTATGTTCTCTCTTAACCCCTAATGTACCTTCTTGTATATAAATAAATAAATAAATGCTTGTCATCCTAATGTATCACCTTTGTATTAATTTTTTATTTTCCTTGAACATTCTCATTTTGTTAACTTACTTCTCTTATAATATTAAGTGTTTTACCCCGTCACAACATTAATTAAAAATTTCTATATTACTATTAATTTTGCCCGAAACACTTTTTGTAATAGTGGCTTCATTAGTACAGTATGTGTAACTGCTGTCCCTTCAATTGAACAATACTCTTATTACATAGAAATCACAATAGTGTGATGCATCAAATTTATTTATTTATTTATTTATTTAGTTATTTATATACAAGAAGGTACATTGGGTTTGTGAGAATACATAGCATGGTATTTACAATCTTGTAAAGCCACTAGTACGCACAGCATTTCGGGCAGGTCCTTAATCTAACAGATAATTTTAAGTAGGAAAATTCTAGCGGAATTAATAAAATGATAACAGATACATTGCAAGAAAGAAAAAAAAATGAGATGAGAGAGATTAGTAGGAATATTAAAGCACATTGGTATATTAAAGTTCAGTTTGATTGCATTGACAGCTTGATTGGTAATTTAAACGAAGATTAATAGGCACCATACAGCAAATTGAAAGCACATATAAGAAGACAGCAATGATCACAATGGTAAAGTTGTTTGGATTGGGTACATGAAGATTGGGAGATTGGGTAGCACTAGATACAGTGCAATTTTAAAGCAACAAGGTAAAAAACTATGAAGATGAAATTAGGTACTTTTTAGTTTTGTTTTTGAATGACACAAAAGTTGGACAGCTTTCCAATTCATTAGGGAGTGAGTTCCATAGACTAAGTCAGTTTATTTGCAAAGATTGTTTGCACAGATTAAGTTTGACTCTGGGAATATCAAAGATATATTTATTTCTGGTGTGGTGATAATGGATCCTATTACATCTGTCCAGGGAGAGTTTCAGAACATGATTTGCATTTAAGAACAGGGTTTGTAAATGTAGTTGACACAAGAGAATGTGTGGAGTGAGATTATGTTTAGCATGTTTAGGGAGTTAAACAAGGGGGCTGAGTGTTGTCTGAAAACAGAATTTGTTATTATTCTGAAAGCAGATTTTGCTGGGGGATGATGGACCTGAGGTGGTTTGCAGTGGTTGAACCCCATGCACAGATACCATAATTAAGATAGGGATAGATTGGTGTATAATATAGTGAGATGAGAGCAGAGTTAGATACATAGTATTTGATTTTGGAGAGTATACCAACTGTTTAGAGACTTTCTTAGTTATGTGACTTTAGACTTTCTTAGTTACTTTCCATCATTTTTATTATTAATGTCAACATTGTCTATCTGAAGCTGAATTGCATTTGTTGATTTGCTTCCAAATAAGATGTAGTAGGTCTTTTCTATGTTAAGTGTTAGTTTGTTGGTTGACATCCATAAGTGGACTTTTTTTTTAGTTCATTATTAACAGCATTATTTAGTGTATGTGTTTTGGGGTTAGAATAGATGAGGGTAGTATCATCAGCAAACAATATAGGATTCAGAATGTTGGTGACATCAGGCAGACCATTGATGTATATAAGAAATAGGAGAGATCCCAAGATGCTGCCCAGTGGCACCCCAATGGTTATTGGTAGAGTGGGAGAGGTTATATTATTGATGGCTACACATTGGTGTCTATCACTAGGATAGGATTGTATATAATCCAGGGCATGGCCTCGAATTCCATAATGATGCAGTTTACCTAAGAGGTAGTTGTGATTAACAGTATCAAAGGCCTTTCTCAGGTCAATGAAGAGTCCAATCGGAAACTCATTTTTGTCAGGGGCTGAGTAAATTATATCAAGGAGACTAATAATTGCGTCGTTAGTACTCTCTTGAGAGCGGAAGCCAAACTGACAGGGGCCGAGTATGTCGAGTTTTACGAGGTAGGAGTACAGCTGTTTGTAGATAATTTTTTCAAATATTTTTGATACTACGGGTAGGTTTGATATGAACAAATTTGAAATGAGTTTGTTTGTTTTGTTTGTTTCATTTCAAGTTTGAAATGAACAAATCCACAAGAGCCATGACGAGGGTTCAAATCTACGTCCGAGAGTGTATAATGAAGTAAGGGTGAAGAGGTAGAACAAGCTTATTGACAGAGCTCAGGTGCATGGGGGAATTGTGTAAAAACCTAGTTTGTGTCTCGGAGAGACTGCAGGATCCGTGGTAGGTCAAGTTGATTTCTTGGTTGTAAATTCTTATCCATGTCGTAGCTCAGTCGATTAACCACCATACTGCGCCAAGTTTATTGTGAAATTCCCCCTGTGCGCATGAAATAAAGTGTCCCCAAAAATTCTTTTTTCTTCGTAAAATGATAAATTCCCCTTCCCTGAACATGTCTATGTAAAAATAAGTACCAAATTCCTCTTACTTTGCCTCTGGGGATGTGGACAAGGTGCATTGTGATGTCATCAGGGGCTGGTCGCCCGTGCGTGACACGCCCAGACACGGTCGCGCGGGCCATTCAAGCACCAGATGTTGGCACAAATATATTTTCAATTATCTGTTTTATGTATTTCCAATGCGGATTTATTTGCTTTTTTTTATTGTATATGATGCATATTTGTATTCTTTACCATATGTATACAGTAGAAAGTTCATAATGTTCCGTGGAACTGTGATACATGTGTCAGCAATGTGTCCAAATAAATGTTATTGTCACAATATTACTTGTTAAAAATTCACTAAAATTACAATATGTACAGTTTCACACACTACACAGTAAACACACTGCATTACACACTCAGTACTTCGGAAGTGAGTAATAATCAACAAAGTAGTCCAGGGTACACAGTGCGACTTCGCTCTCGTTGCACCATGGTACAGATAGATTTTCGTTTCCTGTTTCTTTTGTTCTGTGTGCTTGCAAATAACGCACTCATGCACACCCTTGGCATTAGTACCTGTAGGTGGTTTGTAGCCAAGCTTGTAAAATGTAAGGTAGTCTTGCAAAGATTACAGGAAAAGATCAATTTGTAAGGTAGTCGTGAAAAGATCGCCTTGTAAGGTCCCACACAGGAAGAAATTCAGCCAGCCTCAAAGAGTGTCCGTCAGTCTGGAAGAGATTCAGCCAGCCTCAAAGAGTGTCCGTCAGTAAAGAAGATATTCAGCCTATTCTTGAAAATATCTATGGAAAACACCACCATGGAAGCCGCTAACACTGTTTATCTATGCTACTTGTATCAGATGCATCATCACCTGAACGCAGAAAAACGATTCATCTATGTATCATCTAAATAAATTGGAGATAGCATAGGTGGGCAAGGGTGGCGCTCAGAGCTACAACTGGATACGCTCGCTGTATTGTCCTCATAGGTGCCTGTATCACTTGCATCTGACCTTTGTGTTAGGTCCCTTATTGCACCTAGCTTCACAAATATTATAACCCTTATATTTTTTCAAACATTAAGGTTTTGAATTTCACCGACAAAGCGCGATCTTTCAACTCCGCGTCGGACAGGTGTTTGGGAGCCCGAGGCACGTGCACCACTCATGGTTGCTCACTCAGTACTAACCCAGCCAGCAGCCTTAGGGCATAAGGGGAAATTTTTTTCCAAGATGGCTACCTCTCACTGGAGGTTCCTAAGAGTCCATTTCGTACACAACCAACCTCGCACACATTTAGAATGGGTACGAAAAAATCAAAACGCGCTTTTCTCAGTTGGCAAAATCCGAGTATTCTTGGTTGGCACAGTTTAAGTGGTTAAGGAGCGTCTGGGATCTTCTTGGGATGTAGGTTCGAACCCCTCATCACGGCCCTTGTAGATTTATTCATTTATTACTCTTATGTTCTTTGTACACACAATCTTTTGAATAAATAATAATATTATTATTATTATTATTTACACACACAAAATCACACTAACGTGATATACATCAATGAGAAAATTCACTCGGGCTGTGAGGCGATGCGAACCTGCAATGTTTGTGTCACCTCACAGCCCCAATGGTTCGTTCATTGATGTATATCTCCTTAGTGCGATTTTCTGTGTATCTGAAGATGGGCGTACAGTGTTCAACTACAATACTGCACCCCTTCACCTGAGTGCTTAGGGGTCTTAAGTAAAACTTGGACTGGCTTCAGGACTTCCTGTGATATCAGGATATCACAGACTTCCTGTGATATCAGTAGAAATCTGATTGCAAGACTTTTAGGAAGTCAGTGGTGGTACAGTGGTAGAGTATGCGGCTGGCAATGCCTAGGTCGTGGGTTTGCAACACCACACAGTCCCAGTGGATTTTCGTATTATTATTATTATTATATATAAATTATTATTATATATTATTATAAATTATAAAAAATATCATATTCGATAGGCAATGTCCACACCCCAACAATGCCATAGGCCTATTTCCACAACCCAACAATGTCATAAGCCTATTTCCACACCCCAACAATTTCATAGGCCTATTTCCACAACTCAACAATGCCATAGGCCTATTTCCACAACCCAACAATGCCATAGGCCTATTTCCAGACCCCAACAATTGCAAGTTGAGGTGTAAGACAATGGTGGAGCAGAAAGTACTCCAGTACTTACGGAGGATGATGAGAGTGCGAGGAACAAGGTGGTCAGGTGGAGCCAGTGACTCCTTCCTTCAACAGTTTTGTCTCTCCCTCGTGGTATATCCTCAATGTCTTCAGTGGTGTGGCCTCACTACACACTTACACTGCCATAAGTGTCCTGAGAGTACTGTGGGAGGGACAATTTGGCGGGTATTGTGGACACAGGTCTTTAAGACAGGCGAACTTCGCGAGTCGTGGAGACGTCTATAGCAACCTTTGTTGTGATGACGTCACTCGCTCGCTCGCTTACCCGCCACGTTGCTCTTCCCATTTTCTTTGGTTACTGATCTTTGCCGACGTTAAGTGTACTTCATATTACCCGAGAGCCACTAATACTAGTGACCTCGACGAGGACAGGAAGCTGGCGGCTTGTCAAAGGTTCCATCCATTTGCCCAGATAATCTTTTCTATCTGTATTTTAAAACCCAGTAGAGTTTTGGCGTTTACCTTACCTACTCTTCAGCGAGTGGACGGTTCCATGGGTTTACAACATACAGGTGAAAGAGCATCTCCTGTTTTCTGTCCTACATTGTGGCTTGTTGAACTCGAACCCGAGAATCTGACCTTTTGAAGAAAGTGTCCAGATCGACATCGTCCAAATTGTTTAGTATTTGAAAGGTTTCGATGAGCTCCGCCCTGTCATGCTGGTTTGCAGTGTTATATATTTATTTATTTATTTATTTATATATACAAAAAGGTACATTGGGATTGTGAGGATACATAGCATAGTAATTACATTCTTGTAAAGCCACTAGTACGCGCAGCGTTTCGGGCAGGTTCTTAATCTAAGAAAATTTTAAGTAGGTAAATACTAGCAAAATTTATAAAAATGATAACAAATACATAGCAAGAAAAAAAAAGATGAGAAAAATTTGTAGGTATATTAAGGCACATAGGTAGCTCAGATTGATTGCAATGACAGCTTGAATGGTAGTTAACAAAAATTAGTAGGCACAAATACAGTATATAGCTTGCCCAAAAGCACGTAAAAAGAAGACAGCAATGAACACAATGATAGAGTTGTTTGGATTAAGTACATAAAGATTGGGAGATTTGGTAACACTAGATACAAAGCAAATTTAAAGCTCAGCGTGGGAAACTACGAAGATGAAATTAGGAACTTTTTGGTTTTGTTTTTGAATGGGGCAAAAGTTTCACAGCTTTTCAATTCATTAGGGAGTGAGTTCCATAGACTAGGTCCCTTTATTTGCATAGAGTGTTTACACAGATTAAGTTTGACCCTGGGGATATCAAAGAGATATTTATTTCTGGTGTGGTGATAATGGGTCCTATTACATCTGTCCAGGGAGAGTTTCAGAGCAGGATTTGCATTTAAGAACAGGGTTTTGTAAATGTAGTTGACACAAGAGAATGTGTGGAGGGAGTTAATATTTAGCATGTTAAGGGATTTAAACAAGGGAGCTGAGTGTTGTATGAGAGCAGAGTTTGTTATAATTCTGATAGCAGATTTTTGCTGGTTGATGATGGGCTTAAGGTGGTTTGCAGTGGCTGACCCCCATGCACAGATACCATAATTTAGATAGGGATAGATTAGTGCATAATATAGTGAGAGGAGAGCAGAGTTAGGAACATAATATCTGATTTTAGAGAGTATACCAACTGTTTTAGAGACTTTCTTAGTTATGTGTTGAATGTGGGTGCTGAAGTTGAGTCTCTTGTCTAGGAATAAGCCAAGAAACTTTCCATCATTTTTATTACTAATGTTAATGTTATCTATCTGTAGCTGAATTGCACTCGATGATTTGCTTCCAAATAAGATGTAGTAGGTCTTTTCTATGTTTAGTGTTAGTTTGTTAGTTGACATAAGTTGACTTTTTTTAATTTATTATTCACAACATTGTTTAGTGTATGTGGGTTGGAGTCTGAATAGATGAGAGTAGTATCATCAGCAAACAGTATAGGTTTAAGAATATTAGAGACATTAGGCAGATCATTGATATATATAAGAAATATAAGAGTTCCTAAGATGCTGCCCTGTGGCACTCCAACGGTTATTGGTAGAGTGGAAGAAGTTGTATCATTGATGGTTACACATTAGTGTCTGTCACTAAGATAGGATTGGATATAGTCCAGAGCAAGGCCTCTGATTCCATAATGATGGAGTTTAAGTAAGAGGTAGTTGTGATTAACAGTATCAAAGGCTTTTCTTAGGTCAATGAAGAGTCCAATCAGAAATTCATTTTTGTCAAGGGCTGAGTAGATTACGTCAAGGAGATTAATGATTGCATCGTTGGTGCTCTTTTGGGACCGGAAGCCAAACTGGCAGGGGCTGAGTATGTCGAATTTTACGAGGTAGGAATAGAGCTGTTTGTAGATAAGAACACTGTTTTTCCCAAAAACGGTGGGTTTTCTGAGGGAAGAGAAAACGTATGTCTGGAAGCTGACTTTAACCGCCCAAGCTGTGCACGCAACGTGCCGAGGTTATAAAGCTCGGCGTGCAGACTGTGTGGCCCCTCTTCCCGTCAAGCAAGCAGCTGCTCACTTACAAAACGCTGCTCACTGCTGCTTAGCGAGTCGTAAACACAGAAGTTTAGCCCGCTCAACTGTTCCCCCAGCATGGACCCTACACCAGTCCTATCGACAACGACTCAGAGCGACCCGTCAGGGGCGTCCTGCCCTTCTCAACATACAAGGTAGTGTTTGTGTGTGTGTTGGCGCGCCACGGTCCCTCCGTGGCACACCTGGCGCGCCCCTGAAGCACGCCTGTTGGTTCAGCCTTGGCGACCAAATGCAGGTGCAGTGGACCTAGAGGGGGAGGTGACCCTCGGTGTTGTTATGGGGCACTGGTTTTTTCTCCAGTAGGTGGCTGTTATTTGAAGCACAATCGGGAGGAGGCCTGTCCACCCCCCCCCCCCACCCTCCACCTCCCGAATCTGCTCAGCCCTGTACCTTAAGCTCCCTCACCCAGTCGACGTAAGGTCTGCTGCTTGGGCGACTTCTGTTGTGCCGTTAATTATTATCTATGTTCTTCAATTTTCCAGTTCAATTTCCACAGTCAACAATGTAGCACTCGGCGTGTACAGTCCTAATCAACCCAAGACGCTACAGCTTCGACACAGAGCAGACAGCAGACTACGACCGCATCGAGCCGCCACGCTCTCGCTCCCCGAGTTCAGACACTCACAATTCTCAATCGAGCCGCCACGCTCTCCCACATAGAGCTCCACGACTCCGGCCACACTCAGCTCTCTGCTCTGCTCCAGGCTTCGACTCAACGTCTACGACACTGCTGTATCCAGGACTACTAAATAAATATGAAACTCACTAAACACTGTGTAACTAATCAACCCAACAAAGTAATATAAACGTACGTTACTATCCACAGTCTCTGTACCTAAAGCCTACTAATTCCACTGACGTCAATGAGATAATCCTTTCTTTTAAAACCAAGTCTAGTGCCCTTGAGGAGATACCAACATTAATTTACAAAAAAGCCTCCAGATCTTTAGCCCCTGCTATTGCATTGCTCTTCAACAAGTCACTTGAACTCCAAACCTTTCCAGATATTCTAAAAAAGCGAGAGTAACGCCTGTCCACAAATGTGGTGATCTCACAGATGTTAACAACTACAGACCTATATCAATCCTGCCAAACTTGTCAAAAAATTTTGAAAAACTAATCTATAAGCAGCTTTACTCTTATCTAGCTAAACACAATATACTTAGCCCTTGCCAATATGGCTTCAGACCCAAATAAAGCACTAATGATGCACTTATTAGTATGCTTAACTCGATTCATACAGCTCTTGATAAAAATGAGTTCCCTGTTGGGTTATTTGTGGACCTGCGTAAGGCTTTTGACACTGTCAACCACCAAAACCTTCTTCTTAAATTACATCATTATGGAGTCAGAGGACACTCCCTGCAATACCTCAAATCCTACCTTACTGACAGGCTCCAGTATGTTTCTGTGAATAATTCAATTTCTCCCACCCTACCCATCAACATTGGTGTTCCTCAGGGCAGCATACTTGGCCCTCTCCTTTTTCTCATCTACATTAATGACCTTCCAAATGCCTCCCAACACTTCAAACCAATTCTATTTGCTGACGACACAACCTTCATTTACTCCAGTCCTGACCCTCTTGCTCTAAATGCCACAGTAAATGCTGAAATTGAAATTGAAATAAGTTTATTGAGGTAAAATACACACAAAGGGATGAGGTAGCTCAAGCTATTCTCACCCCATTCAGTACAACGTGTTAATATATACATAGACACACATCACAAATAAACATATTGCCAAACATTCTGAGAGGTAAACATATACATTTCCTCCTTCACAAGGAGTATGTTATCAGACGTACACACAAATACTTTTATGACCTAGGTATACTGTATAGACAATTTGCAAGAGACATGCAGATAATTCAACAAAATATTACAATCTTGGTGCAAAATTCTTATATCTCTCAAGAATATCATCAACCTTTCCGTTGTGACACATCCAGGCTATTTGTTCAGGAACAGTCCTTATCTCAGTGTTTCTATATACATTAATCAACGGACAATCAAGAACATAATGGGCCAGGGTGTGAGACCTTAACATACCACATAGTTTACACCTCGTGTCATTATCATGAACATCTAACCCATATTCCCAGTAATATTTGTACCCAAGCCTGAGCCGCATGTACACAGAGTCACTCCAAGCATTTCTCCTTTTACCATAAGTGAAATGGGTGTTTTGACTCACATACATGTAGTGTTGCATGGTTTGACTACTCTCATACATTATCTCTCTCCTCTCCACTCCCGCCTGTGCCTGAATATTTCTGATTTTGCTTCTTATTTGTCTCATTGTGAATTCACATTCAATGTCAACTTGTGGTTTTGATGTGGCACGTTTGGCCAAGTCATCCGCCACCTCGTTGGCGGATGACTTAATTCCAACTTAACTTAATTGATGACTTAATTCGTTGGCGGATGACTTAATTTGTTGGAATAAATTCCAACATGAGATGGAATCCACATGAATTTCACACTATAACCTTTCAGCTGTATCTCAGTTATTCTTCTCTTACAGTCCTCAACTATAGACATGAAGACTGGGTTTCGACTGTTTAAGGACTCCAGTGCTCCTCGGCTATCGACAAATACAAAAACATTTTTGTCGTCATGACGTACTTCCTCCAAACACGCCAGAATGGCCTGCAGTTCAGCTTGTGTGGATGATATATAATTACTAAGCCGGAGTTCAATTATCCTGTCCACAGTCCCAAACTCCGTATAATCCCTTATTAGGACACCACACCCTGCCCTGCCATCCTCCGCCACCGACCCGTCGCAATATACATGTAAACTGTTGCCTCTTGGTAACCGAGATATCATGCTTCCATACAAACACCGTAATTGTCCCGGTTCATGATGAATCTTTTTCGCCTTGAGGGGTACAATTTCGACGTCCATTTTCTGTACTTTCCAGGGAGCAGACATATTACACTGTCGAGAGGGTTTACAGCAGTCAAGTACGTCGTATTCCCTGAGGTCATGAGCTAATCCCCTCGGGTAGCGACAAAACTTTCTATATTCTGTTTGGCAATAAATCCTCTAATCAAATAAATCTCAAAATAAACAATACCCAAATTTGTAACAAATTAGATGACAAATTCCTTGGCATTCTCATTGATCACAAGCTGAATTTCCAGGGACACATTCTAAATATATCAAAAAAAGTTTCAAAAACTGTTGGCATTCTTTCTAAGATCAGATATTATGTACCCCGCCCTGCCCTGGTTACTCTCTATTACTCCCTCATCTATTCATATCTCAACTATGGTATTTGTGCTTGGGGTTCTACTACCCAAAATCATTTACGTCCTCTAATTACTCAACACAAAGCTGCTATTAGGACAATATCCAACTCTGGCCCCAGACATCACTCGGTGCCCCTACTCAAATCTCTGAATATGTTAGACATTAAGTCACTGCACATTCTCTCATGTGTATTATACATATAAAAAACGCTAAACTGTAATGCCAATCCTGACCTCAAAAGCTTCATAGAAGGTTGTAACAGAACCCATGAGCACCACACCAGAAATAAATACAGTTTTGATATTCCAAGAGTACGACTTAATCAAACTAGAAATGCTCTACAAATCAAGGGGTCCAGAACGTGGAATGACCTTCCCAACCATGTTAAAGACTGTACCTCTCTCAACCAGTTTAAGTTAAAAACGAAGCTACCTTGAGGTTACCTTACCTTGAGGTGCTTCCGGGCCTTAGCGTCCCCGCGGCCCGGTCGTCGACCAGGCCTCCTGGTTGCTGGACTGATCAACCAGGCTGTTGGACGCGGCTGCTCGCAGCCTGACGTATGAGTCACAGCCTGGTTGATCAGGTATCCTTTGGAGGTGCTTATCCAGTTCTCTCTTGAACACTGTGAGGGGTCGGCCAGTTATGCCCCTTATGTGTAGTGGAAGCGTGTTGAACAGTCTCGGACCTCTGATGTTGATAGAGTTCTCTCTCAGAGTACCAGTTGCATCTCTGTTTTTCAACGGGGGTATTCTGCACATCCTGCCATGTCTTCTGGTCTCATGTGATGTTATTTCTGTGTGCAGGTTTGGGACCAGCCCCTCTAATATTTTCCACGTGTAAATTATTATGTACCTCTCCCGCCTGCGCTCAAGGGAGTACAGTTTTAGGCTCTTTAGTCGGTCCCAATAGTTTAGATGTTTTACTGAGTGGATTCTAGCAGTAATGGATCTCTGCACGCTCTCCAGATCAGTAATTTCTCCAGCTTTGAAAGGTGCTGTCATTGTGCAGCAGTACTCTACTCTAGAGAGCACAAGCGTTTTGAAAAGTATCATCATCGGTATAGCATCTCTAGTGAAAAGTTCTTGTTATCCAACCTGTCATTTTTCTTGCAGTTGTGACGGCTACTTTATTGTGTTCTTTAAAGGTAAGGTCTTCCGACATGAGTACACCCAGATCCTTTACATTGCCTTTTCGTTCTGTTATGATTTGCCTGAGTTTTGTACGTGGTTTCCGTTTTTATATTTTCATTTTTTCCATAGCGCATGAGCTGGAACTTATCTTCGTTAAACACCATATTATTTTCTGTAGCCCATAGAAAGACCTGATCTACATCTGACTGGACGTTCGCCGTGTCCTCTATGTTGCCTACTCTCATGAAGATCCTAGTGTCATCTGCAAAGGATGATACAGTGCTATAGGTTGTGTTCTTGTCTATGTCCGATATGAGGATGAGAAAAAGTACTGGAGCAAGCACAGTACCCTGGGGGACTGAGCTCTTTACGGTTGATGGGCTGGATTTTATTTTGTTGACTATTACACATTGGGTTCTGTTGGTCAGGAAATTGTAGATCCATCTGCCTATTTTTCCGGTAATTCCTTTTGAACGCATTTTATGTGCAATAACACCATGGTCACATTTATCAAAAGCTTTTGCGAAATCTGTGTAAATTACATCCGCGTTATTTTTGTCTTCCATAGCATCTAATGCCATATCATAGTGGTCCAGCAACTGCGACAGGCAAGAGCGCCCTGTTCTGAAACCATGTTGTCCGGGGTTATGGAGTTGCTGTGATTCCATGTATTTTGTGATTTTACTTCTTAGCACTCTCTCAAAATTTTTTATGATGTGCGATGTTAGCGCTATCGGTCTGTAATTTTTTGCCTCTGCCTTATTTCCTCCTTTATGGAGTGGTGCTATCTCTGCTGTTTTTAGTATATCAGGAATAACGCCAGTATCTAGGCTTTGTCTCCACAGAATGTGGAGGGCCTGCGATAGTGGTTTTTTACAGTTCTTTATGAATATGGAGTTCCAAGAATCCGGGCCTGGTGCAGAGTGCATAGGCATACTGTTTATGGCTTCTTCAAAATCCAGTGGGGATAGGGTGACGTCTGATATATGATTTGATTTATTAGCTATACCTAATAAATTCCCTGTAACCTACAGGGTTCCCTGTAACCCTGTCCCCTCTATTGTCAACCAATGTCTGTTTTTTTAAGGAGCGCTATTTGTCGACAGATTTGTATTTGTGCTGCTTTTTCAGCTGTTTTCATTTCTTGTTTTCATTTTACTCTTTATGCTCAATTAGTATTAAGCTTTAGTCATTTAAGTTTTTCATGCCCGAAATGCTTTGCGTAATAGTGGCTTTAGGCATTGTATGTACTAGCTCTATCTATAAGTCCACCTATCTCTGTAAAAATTTCTTGTATGTATGTACCTTACCTAAATAAACATTTATTTATTTATTTATAACTATGCTGGAATAAAAAGTTAGCAAATTTGTTAAACATGAACGGCCATTTATAAAACCATGTTGCGACTCATTTGTATGGCAAACAGCTCAGTTTGGGTTGATGATACTTGTCCTCCCAGTCTCCAATATGCCTGTACGCTGGTCGTGCAAAGAGCAGCGCCAGCACTCTCATTTTCTGTGTCCACCGATCCGTCTGTGAAGATGTGGGTGGCTCCTGCTACTGCTATGCTATACATTTGCTCTTCTATTATGCGCTTTAGGATTGTCGGATCATAGGCAGCCTTTTTCATTGGGAGACTTTCTATTACTATTTTGAAAGTAGGCTCTTCCCACGGCGCGGAAGGAGTGTAATTTGGGTGTGGATGATCACCCTCTTTATCAAGAATCATGCTTTTTAAATGTAGTCTGTTTAGGACTTTTCCTGCTCTTGCAACCCAAGAGTTTCCATTGTTTTGGCCTAGTCCAACCACCAAAGCCTGCCGTACTGGGATTGGATCAGAAGAAATAATTATCTTACTGATAATTGTAGCTGTCCTTTGTGATATTCTTTCTTGTAGAGAGGGCAAACCCGTCTCCAGTCTAAGAGTTTCAAGCCTGGTCCACATGGGGGCTCCCAGTGCAGCTCTCATGGCATTGTTTTGGGGAACTTCAAGCTTTTTCCACTGTTGGTGTGATAGATTTGTGAGTGCAGGTGCGGCATAATCGATCACTGATCTGACTGCCTGTACATAGTATGTGCGAAGGACTTGCAGATTGGCTCCTCCAGAAAGGGAGGTTAGCGACCTGAGGATTGCCGTCCGGGCCGCAGTTCGCTCTCTCAAGTAAGTGACCTCAGCATTAAAATTCATGTGTGTGTCCAGGATGATTCCTAGATACTGATAGGTGTCGACCCATTCTATTGGTTGACCCTGTACTGTGAGTTAAATGTTGGGCTTCGCTATTTTTATGGGCATGGCCTTTGACTTTGAGGGGTTGAGTTTGATCCCAATCTGTTTTGCCTCTTTACTGATGCAGTCTAAGCATTTGGGTGCAAGGCGCGCCGCATCTCTTCCTTTTATGATGATGACAAAGTCGTCCACGTAGTTTAGCAGCCTGCAGTGATGTGGGAGTTTCAACCTCATTATTCTTTCCATTAAACAGTTGAAGAGAAGAGGGCTAAGAATACCTCCTTGCGGTGTACCATTTTCATGTCTTTTGTACTCAGAGACTGTGCCATGAAGTTTTACTCTTGCTTCTCTGTTTATGAGACAGTTTTTGGTCCAGGAGAGCAGGTTGCCTCTGACCTCTTTGTCAATGAGGCAGCAGAGAATAGCTGGGGCGCTATGACAGTGACAGTGACAGAGAGTAAGAGTGACAGAGTAAGAGTGAGTATGAGAGTGAGTAAGGATGACTGAGAGAAAGAGTGAGTAATAGTGCATAAGAGTGATTGAGAGTTAGAGTGAGAGTAAGAGTGATTGAGAGTTTGTGAGAGTAAGAGTGATTGAGAGTAAGAGTGATTGAGAGTAAAAGTGATTGAGAGTAAGAGTGATTGAGAGTAAGAGTGATTGAGAGTAAGAGTGATTGGGAGTAAGAGTGATTTAGAGTAAGAGTGATTGGGAGTAAGAGTGATTGGGAGTATCAGTAAGAATGAGAATAGGAGTGATTGAGAGTAAGAGTGAGTAAGAGTAAGAATGAGAGTAAGAGTGATTGAGAGTAAGAGTGATTGAGAGTAAGAGTGATTGGGAGTAAGAGTGATTGGGAGTAAGAGTAAGAGTGAGAGTAAGAGTAAGAATGAGAATAAGAGTGATTGGGAGTAGGAGTGATTGGGAGTAAGAGTAAGAGTAAGAATGAGAGTAGGAGTGATTGAGAGTAGGAGTGATTGGGAGTAGGAGTGATTGGGAGTAAGAGTGATTGAGAGTAAGAGTAATTGAGAGTAAGAGTATGAGAGTAAGAGTGAGTATGAATGGGTAAGGGTGACTGAGAGTGAGTAAGAATGACAGAGTAAGAGTGACAGAGAGTAAGAGTGACAGAGAGTAAGAGTGACAGAGAGTAAGAGTGACAGAGTAAGAGTGACAGAGAGTAAGAGTGACAGAGAGTAAGAGTGACAGTAAGAGTGAGTATGACAGTGAGTAAGGATGACTGAGAGTAAGAGTGAGTAATAGTGCGTAAGAGTGATTGAGAGTAAGAGTGAGTAATAGTGTGTAAGAGTGATTGAGAGTAAGAGTGAGTAATAGTGCGTAAGAGTGATTGAGAGTGAGAGTGATTAGGAGAGAGTTAAGAGTGTGAGGTGTGAGAGGGTAGCAGGCCAGGGAGGCAGGATGTGTGGTCACAGGCGAGGCCTAGGCCTCGTGATCTCTAATGTTGGTTTTTATATATATGTGGGATTTTTTGTCCTGTTTCAAATTATAATTATTTAGCAAGAATGTAATAAGATATTGCACAGTATTAATGTGACAATAATATATGCATTATTTCCTTGATAATCAAACTTGTTGTTCAAAGATAATATACAATCTTTGAAGGAAACATTTTGAGAGCGCGAGCTGGCAACACTGTTCTGGTGGTGAGAGAGACATATGGTTACTTGTGCTCAGACCTTCAGTGGTGAAGGGTGTGTCCCAGCTGGCCGCCACCAGCCGCCACCCACCGCCACCCGCCACCCACCACCAGCCGCCACCCGCCACCACCCACCACCCACCACCAGCCGCCACCCGCCACCACCCACCACCAGCCGCCACCCACCACCAGCCGCCACCCGCCACCACCCACCACCAGCCGCCACCCGCCACCAGCCACCGCCACCCACCACCACCACTCACCACCCGCCGCCACCACCCACCACCCGCCACCAGCCACCGCCACCCACCACCGCCACCAGCCGCCGCCGCCGCCACCACCACCCACCGCCGCCACCACCACCCACCACCACCGCCGCCACCACCCACCACCAGCCGCCACCCGCCACCAGCCACCGCCACCCACCACTGCCACTCACCACCCGCCGCCACCACCCACCACCAGCCGCCACCACCCACCGCCACCCACCACCGCCACCCGCCGCCACCACCCACCACCACCAGCCGCCGCCGCCACCACCACCCACCACCACCGCCGCCACCACCCATCACCGCCGCCGCCGCCACCACCCACCACCACCGCCGCCACCACCCATCACCGCCGCCGCCACCACCCATCACCGCCGCCACCACCACCGCCGCCACCACCCGCCACCAGCCACCGCCACCCACCACCGCCACCCGCCGCCACCACCCATCACCGCCGCCGCCACCACCCATCACCGCCGCCACCACCACCGCCGCCACCACCCGCCACCAGCCACCGCCACCCGCCGCCACCACCCACCACCACCAGCCGCCGCCGCCACCACCACCCACCACCACCGCCGCCACCACCACCCACCATCACCGCCGCCGACACCACCGCCACCACCCACCACAGCCGCCACCACCACCCACCACCGCCGCCACCACCAGCCGCCACAAGCCGCCACCGCCCGCCACCAGCCGCCATCACCACCACCACCACCACCAGCCGCCATCACCGCCACCAGCCGCCACCAGCTGCCACCACCACCAGCCGCCACCACCACCAGCCGCCATCACCGCCACCAGCCGCCACCAGCTGCCACCACCACCAGCCGCCACCACCACCACCACCAGCCGCCATCACCGCCACCAGCTGCCACCACCACCAGCCGCCACCACCAGCCGCCACCACCGCCACCACCACCTGCCACCAGCCGCCACCACCGCCCGCTATCAGCCGTCACCGCCCGTTGCCACAGTCGCCACCGCAAGCCGCCACCGCCAGCCGCCACCAGCCCCCCCCACCGCCGATCGTCACCACCCATCACAGCCGCCGCCGCCCACCACCGCCCGCCACCACCCACCACAGCCGCCACCACCCACCACCACCAGCCGCCGCCGCCACCACCACCCACCACCACCGCCGCCACCACCCACCACCACCAGCCGCCGCCGCCACCACCACCACCCACCACCACCGCCGCCACCACCACCCACCACCACCGCCGCCACCACTCACCACCGCCAGGCGCCACCACTCATCACAGACGCCGCCACCCGCCACCACCGCCAGACACAGCCGGCAGTGTCCGCCACCGCCGCCACTGTCCGCCACCGCCGCCACTGTCCGCCACCGCCGCCACTGTCCGCCACCGCCGCCACTGTCCGCCACTGTCCGCCACCGCCACCACTGTCTGCCACCGCCACCACTGTCCGCCCGCCGCCACCACTGTCTGCCACCGCCACCACTGTCTGCCACCGCCACCACTGTCCGCCCGCCGCCACCACTGTCCGCCCGCCGCCACCACTGTCCGCCCGCCGCCACCACTGTCCGCCCGCCGCCACCACTGTCCGCCCGCCGCCACCACTGTCCGCCCGCCGCCGCCACTGTCCGCCCGCCGCCGCCACTGTCCGCCCGCCGCCGCCACTGTCCGCCCGCCGCCACTGTCCACCACCGCCGCCAAAGCCGCCACGGTCCGCCCGCCGCCACTATCCGCCACTGTCCGCCCGCCGCCACTATCCGCCACCGCCGCCACTGTCCTCCCGCCGCCACTGTCCGCCCACCGCCACTGTCCGCCCGCTGCCGCCCTGTCCGCCCGCCGCCACTGTCCGCCCGCCGCCACTGTCCGCCCGCCGCCACTATCCGCCACCGCCGCCACTGTCCGCCCGCCGCCACTGTCCGCCCGCCGCCACTATCCGCCACCGCCGCCACTGTCCGCCCGCTGCCACTATCCGCCACCACTGTCCGCCACCGCCACCACTGTCTGCCACCGCCACCACTGTCCGCCCGCCGCCACCACTGTCCGCCCGCCGCCACCACTGTCCGCCCGCCGCCACCACTGTCCGCCCGCCGCCACCACTGTCCGCCCGCCGCCACCACTGTCCGCCCGCCGCCACCACTGTCCGCCCGCCGCCACCACTGTCCGCCCGCCGCCTCCACTGTCCGCCCACCGCCACCACTGTCCGCCCGCCGCCACCACTGTCCGCCCGCCGCCGCCACTGTCCGCCCGCCGCCACTGTCCACCACCGCCGCCAAAGCCGCCACGGTCCGCCCGCCGCCACTATCCGCCACAGCCGCCACTATCCGCCACCGCCGCCACTGTCCGCCCGCCGCCACTGTCCGCCACCGCCGCCACTGTCCGCCCGCCGCCACTGTCCGCCCGCCGCCACTCTCCGCCACAGCCGCCACTATCCGCCACCGCCGCCACTATCCGCCACAGCCGCCACTATCCGCCACTGTCCGCCCGCCGCCACTGTCCGCCCGCCGCCACTGTCCGCCACAGCCGCCACTCTCCGCCGTACAGCCTCCCCTCTCTCCGTTAGTAAATAATTATAATTGTTAGTAAATAATAAAAGAAATATAAATTATTAGATTTTTTTACCCTTAAATTGGTTTTAATATTTAAATTGAAAATAATAATATAATATAAAATATAATAAAAATAATATAATATAAAATATAATTTAATTTCAAGAAATTTAACTTTAAACACAAAGATGTGAAAAGGGTTCAGATTATTGGCTCAAACCTTTCATAAGAGATTCATATTGGTATATGAATGGATTATGAATGACTCATGTTAGGAGTGTAAAGTTGCCACAACATCTCAAATTAGTGTTAGATACATATGTCTTGGTTATAAGTTTTGGAAACCTATTTAAGTCCACACACAATATCGTATCTGATACGATAAAACAAACGTTTCCAATACTTTCAAATACTTTCCAGATATGTTGTGGCAACCTAAAATTGTTTGCTGGGTAGCCAGTTCAAAGGCTTTTTCGAGGTCCAGGAATATCAGCATTCCTGGTCATTCAAGTAGGCTAACAGAGTTGTAATACATTCCACTGTGCCAACCCCTCTTCTATAGGCATACATATCATGGTGCAGTTTAGGCATTTTCCACTCCGTTCAATTGTTTCTATTTCTCTACCTAACCTTCTTCGCCGTTCTTGAGATAGGGTGCGACTCTCAAGTTGTTCCGCGATGATTGATTGATTGATAAAGATTAAGCCACCCAAGAGGTGGCACGGGCATGAATAGCCCGTAAGTGGTACATTTTTTTTCCCAGTGTTCTGAGGTTGCATTTAACCATCAAGCTGTTATCATGGGGGAGGATACTGCTTCACAGTCTTTATGAGGGTGTCCAGCTGCTGGACACCTTTGTTGACCAGGAGAGTGGCTGTGTTGATGGCTTCAGGGTGGCCACTGCAAGATTCAGGAACTCTTAAAGCTCTTCTAAGGTCATTGGTTGCTTCACATTCCAGAAGATAGTGAAGTAATGGCTTTTCTGTGACAGTTTGGCAGAAGATGAACTCTCTCTGTCGGGGTTCACCAATCTCCCAGTTGCATCTGTAACCTAGACGTAGTCTATATAGCCTAACTGCTATTTCCCTGTGGATTCCTTTTGGGATATTTAACCTTTCTAATTTGGTTGCCTGAAGATACCATGTTGCAGATGGCGAACCTTCAGCTATTCTCTGGTGTAGGTAGGCTTTGTTGAGATGTGAGCTGAGTTTTTTGGTGATGATATTTTTTATGTTCTCTAGGCTGGGTTGAATTGTTTTATGTATCACTGGATGACGAGTTGCCAATTTAGCAATTTCATCAGCTTTTTCATTTAATGGGATTCCAATATGGGATGGGATCCAGTTTAAAGTTATGTTGAGGCCTTTGCCTTTAGCGACTGCTCCTTGATACAAAATGGTGGTAATTATTTCCACATTATCTTTCCACTGTTTTTGTCCTAGTATTTGAAGTGCAGCTTTTGAGTCTGTGTGTATGATTGCATTTTGAGTGTTTTGTGCAATCACATATGCGAATGCCTGTTGTATGGCAAACAGCTCAGTTTGGGTTGATGATACTAGTCCTCCCAGTCTCCAATATGCCTGAACGCTGGTCGTGCAAAGAGCAGCGCCAGCACTCTCATTTTCTGTGTCCACCGATCCGTCTGTGAAGATGTGGGTGGCTCCTGCTACTGCTATGCTATACATTTGCTCTTCTATTATGCGCCTTAGGATTGTCGGATCATAGGCAGCCTTTTTCATTGGGAGACTTTCTATTACTATTTTGAAAGTAGGCTCTTCCCACGGCGCGGAAGGAGTGTAATTTGGGTGTGGATGATCACCCTCTCTATCAAGAATCATGTTTTTTAAATGTAGTCTGTTTAGGACTTTTCCTGCTCTTGCAACCCAAGAGTTTCCATTGTTTTGGCCTAGTCCAACCACCAAAGCCTGCCGTACTGGGATTGGATCAGAAGAAATAATTATCTTACTGATAATTGTAGCTGTCCTTTGTGATATTCTTTCTTGAAGAGAGGGCAAACCCGTCTCCAGTCTAAGAGTTTCAAGCCTGGTCCACATGGGGGCTCCCAGTGCAGCTCTCATTGCATTGTTTTGGGCAACTTCAAGCTTTTTCCACTGTTGGTGTGATAGATTTGTGAGTGCAGGTGCGGCATAATCGATCACTGATCTGTTCCGCGATTCGTTTTCTTCGCCTATATAGGGAACGACGTTCCCGTTCCAATCTGCATCTCTTCCTCTTTTTTAAGAACATAAGAACATAAGAACAAAGGTAACTGCAGAAGGCCTATTGGCCCATACGAGGCAGCTCCTATTCTATAACCACCCAATCCCACTCATATACTTGTCCAACTCGTGCTTGAAACAATCGAGGGACCCCACCTCCACAATGTTACGCGGCAATTGGTTCCACAAATCAACAACCCTGTTACTGAACCAGTATTTACCCAAGTCTTTCCTAAATCTAAACTTATCCAATTTATATCCATTGTTTCGTGTTCTGTCCTGTGTTGATACTTTTAATACCCTATTAATATCCCCCCGGTTATGTCCATTCATCCACTTGTAAACCTCTATCATGTCACCCCTAACTCTTCGCCTTTCCAGTGAATGCAACTTAAGCTTTGTTAATCTTTCTTCATATGAAAGATTTCTAATTTGGGGAATTAACTTAGTCATCCTACGCTGGACACGTTCAAGTGAATTTATATCCATTCTATAATATGGCGACCAAAACTGAACTGCATAATCTAAATGGGGCCTAACTAGAGCAAGATATAGCTTGAGAACCACACCAGGTGTCTTGTTACTAACGCTGCGATTAATAAATCCAAGTGTCCGATTTGCCTTATTACGAACATTTATGCATTGATCCTTTTGTTTTAAATTCTTACTAATCATAACTCCCAGATCCCTTTCGCAATCCGACTTCGCAATCACAACACCATCTAGCTCGTATCTTGTAACTCTATCATCATTACCTAACCTCAGAACTTTACATTTATCAGCATTAAACTGCATCTGCCAATCCTTTGACCATTTCAAAACCCTATCTAGATCAACTTGAAGTGATAGTGAGTCCTCCTCCGAATTAATTTCCCTACCGATTTTCGTATCATCGGCAAATTTGCAAATGTTGCTACTCAAACCTGAATCTAAATCATTTATATATATTATAAACAACAGAGGTCCCAGGACAGAGCCTTGAGGCACTCCACTTACAACATTTTCCCACTCTGACTTGATTCCATTTATACTAACTCTCTGTTTCCTTTGGTATAGCCATGCCCTAATCCAGCTTAATATAGCACCCCCAATACCATGAGACTCTATTTTTTTAATTAGTCTTTCATGTGGCACTGTATCAAAAGCTTTGCTAAAGTCAAGGTATACAACATCGCAATTCTTACCACTATCAACTGCCTCAACAATGCTAGAATAAAAAGATAACAAATTTGTTAAACATGAACGGCCATTTATAAAACCATGTTGCGACTCAATTATTAATTTATGTTTTTCAAGATGAAGACGAATTTTATTTGCTATTATAGATTCGAGTAACTTTCCCACAATAGACGTTAGGCTAATTGGTCGATAGTTAGACGCAAGTGATCTATCTCCTTTCTTAAAAACTGGTATCACATTAGCAACTTTCCAAAACTCTGGCACTCTGCCTGACTCTATTGATTTATTAAATATGGTTGACAGTGGGTCACAAAGCTCCTCTTTGCATTCTTTAAGCACCCTAGCAAACACTTCATCCGGCCCTGGGGATTTGTTTGGTTTGAGTTTTACTATTTGTTTAAGAACATCCTCCCTGGTAACTGCTAAACTCGTCAACCTGTCCTCGTCCCCACCCACATAGACTTGTTCGGCTGAAGGCATATTGTTAAGTTCTTCTTTAGTAAATACAGATACAAAATATTTATTAAAAATACTACTCATCTCTTCATCACTATCTGTTATTTGACCTGTCTCAGTTTTTAATGGACCTATCCTTTCCCTAGTCTTAGTACGATATAACTGAAAAAACCCTTTAGGATTTGTCTTTGCTTGCCCTGCTATGCGAACTTCATAGTTTCTTTTTGCTTTCCTTATCTCTTTTTTAACATTTCTAACCAGTTGTACGAATTCCTGTTCTAAAGTGACCTCCCCATTTTTAATCCTTTTGTACCAAGCTCTCTTTTTACCTATAAGGTTCTTCAAATTCTTTGTTATCCACTTTGGGTCATTAGTATACGATCTATTCAATTTGTATGGTATACTACGTTCCTGTGCTTTGTTTAGAATATTCTTAAATAAGTTATATATTGAATCCACATCGAAATCCCCATTTAAGTCACCTATCGCTGGGTTCATGTCTCGCTCCAAGACCGGCCCACACCCCATACCCAAGCCTTTCCAATCAATTTGACCCAAAAAATTTCTTAGGCTATTAAAATCAGCTTTTCGAAAATCTGGCACTTTAACATAATTTTCTCCTACTGGTCTATTCCATTCTATGCTAAATCTGATTTCTTTGTGATCACTGCTCCCTAGCTCACTCCCTATTTCGATGTCATTAATTTGCGTTTCCCTGTTAGTTAACACTAAATCTAAAATATTATTTTCCCGTGTTGGTTCCTTAATGTGTTGCGTAAGAAAGCAATCGTCAATTAATTCTAGAAAATCTTCTGCTTCACTATTCCCTGTTTTGTTCAACCAGTTTATTCCGCTAAAATTAAAGTCACCCATGACATAAATACTGTTAGATCTAGATGCTCTAGATATTTCATCCCATAGATGCTTTGCTTCCATTCTGTCTAAATTTGGTGGCCTATATATTACTCCTATTATAATATTATTAGCTTTTTCGTTTAATTCAATCCAAATAGTTTCTGAGTGTGGCTCTGTTTTGATTCCCTCTTTGAGACTACATTTCAAATTGTCTTTAACATATATGGCTACTCCACCTCCTCGTCTAATATATCTATCTGTGTGAAATAGTTTAAATCCATATATTTGATATTCAGCTAATAGTTCTCTATTTTCTACATTCATCCACGTTTCGGTAAGTGCAATAATATCTATTTTTTCTGTGCAGACAAGAGCATTTAATTCGTTAATTTTATTTCTTAGACTTCTACTGTTAGTGTAATATACCCTAAGTGAATTGTTATTTTGCGGACCTTCTCTTTCCCTGATCGTTTTGCCAATTCCTTTCTCCCACAAACACATACTTTTATTACCTCCTTCCTCCAAATCAATTCCCATACCTCTATCTACTAACAGTTTAAACCCAAACAAACACCTCTAACCACTTCTTCTAGCGAGTTCGCAACAGCAACAACCCCAGCTCTCGATAGATGCACCCCATCACGAGCATACATTTCATTTCTTCCATAGAAGTGTTCCCAGTTGTCTATGAAAGATATTGCATTTGATTTGCAATATCTTTCCAGCCGGCAATTGACACCAAGTGCCCTCGATATCCATTCATTTCCCACTCCCTTTCTTGGAAGAATGCCACATATGATCGGGATTCCTCCCTTGCTCCTAACTAACTCTATGGCTGTTTTATACCTCTGAATCAGTTCCTCACTCCTGACTCGACCAACATCATTTCCTCCCACGCTAATGCAAATAATGGGATTGTTCCCATTACCAGCCATAATATCATTCATGTTGTTTATAATATCACCAATGCCAGCTCCGGGATAGCAAACCCTTAACCTGTTCCCCCTATCTCTAGCACAAAACGTTCTATCCAAATACCTTATCTGGGAATCTCCCACAACTAATGTTTGCTTAGGTACTTCCTTTACTTTCTGAGGGGCCTGCGCTTCCTTTCTCTTCGTTGCTTTCCCTTTTGCGCGATCCACAGTCTCTCCACAGCACTCGTCCTCCAAAACGTCAAATGAATTTGAAGTTGCTATGGCGTTTGAAGGCGGCTTTATCAAAGTCTTCTTAAGGCCCCTGTCTTTCGCAACTCTCCAAGACGAGGTCCCTTTACTGCTGGTCTCCTCCTTTTCTTAGAGGTATGCGGTTTGAACATATTTCTAGTGCTACTGAGCTTATTTTTTCCAGGCACTGGTTCAGGTTTGCATTTTCCAGCTGTTCTTCCCAGTTTATTTCTGTGAAGTCCTGGTTTATTTGCTCCCAGTTTATCTGTTTATTATTGAAGTTGAATTTGCTGAAATCTCCTCCACCGGGAATCTGGACTGGTTTAAAGGTCTACTCCCCATGGTTGTCATAACTTCAATTAAGTTGTGATCTGAGTAACAGGTATTTGTAATCATTATGTTCCTGATCAATTCATCATTATTAGTGAAAATGAGGTCCAGCGTGTTCTCCTTCCTAGTTGGTTCTACTATTTGCTGGTTTAAGGCAAACCTGTCGCACATCCGTAGCAGGTCATTTGCATGTGCCTGTTCATTTAGGCTACTTCCTGGTATTCTTTCTGATATTACTGTATTAGCCAGGTGCTTCCATTTCAGGTGCCGTAGGTTGAAGTCCCCAAGCAGGATGATGTTCGGAGCTTGATTTGTGAGGTTTTCCAAGCAGTGTTCTATTTTCATTAGTTGGTCTTTAAACTGGTGAGGGTTTGCCTCCGGTGACTTATATACAAGGACAATAACTACATTTAAAATCTCTATTTTGATTATCAGCACTTCCACCATATCATTTGAGGTGTTTAGCAGCTCAGTACAGATGAGTGTGTCTTTGATGTAGAGGCTGACCCCACCCTGAAGCCGGTGTTTCCTATCACATCTGAAAAGATTGTACTCTGAGATCCATATTTCACCATCATGGTAGTCCTTTGTGTGGGTTTCTGTTAGGGCTGCAAACACTGTATTTGCCTCATGAAGGAGAGGCAAATCTATAAATTTCATCTATAAATTGAACTTTGTTGGTTTTGCGTGTTTTTATACCCTGGATGTTGGCAAATATAAATGATGTTATCGTGTTAGTGGAAGTGCTGGAAGCCTTACTTGGTGTTAATATCTGAGGCTCTGATAAGGAGGCCACTGTGTTTGCGTCCAGGGTGTGTCGTTTTGGAAGTGATTCGTCCAGTTTTGGTAGTAGGACGGGTGTTGTCTGGTGTAGCACCTGTGTGCTTGTTGGTAATTTGAATTCCAGTCTTGTGGGTATCTCCGTTCCCCTCTGTAATCCTGTAGTGGTTCCATCTGACTGTTCCTCTCTCTTATATTTACTACTCTGTTTCTGCCTTCCTCTAAAAATCTTTCATATGAAGAAAGATTAACAAAGCTTAAGTTGCATTCACTGGAAAGGCGAAGAGTTAGGGGTGACATGATAGAGGTTTACAAGTGGGTGAATGGACATAACAAAGGGGATATTAATAGGGTATTAAAAGTATCAAAACAAAACAGAACACGAAACAATGGGTATAAATTGGATAAGTTTAGATTTAGGAAAGACTTGGGTAAATACTGGTTCAGTAACAGGGTTATTAATTTGTGGAACCAATTGCCGCGTAACATTGTGGAGGTGGGGTCCCTCGATTGTTTCAAGCGCGGGTTGGACATGTATATGAGTGGGATTGGGTGGTTATAAATAGGAGCTGCCTCGTATGGGCCAATAGGCCTTCTGCAGTTGCCTTTGTTCTTATGTTCTTATAAGAACATAAGAACATAAGAACAAAGGTAACTGCAGAAGGCCTATTGGCCCATACGAGGCAGCTCCTATTCTATAACCACCCAATCCCACTCATATACTTGTCCAACCCGTGCTTGAAACAATCGAGGGACCCCACCTCCGCAATGTTACGCGGCAATTGGTTCCACAAATCAACAACCCTGTTACTGAACCAGTATTTACCCAAGTCTTTCCTAAATCTAAACTTATCCAATTTATACCCATTGTTTCGTGTTCTGTCCTGTGTTGATACTTTTAATACCCTATTAATATCCCCCCGGTTATGTCCATTCATCCACTTGTAAACCTCTATCATGTCACCCCTAACTCTTCGCCTTTCCAGTGAATGCAACTTAAGCTTTGTTAATCTTTCTTCATATGAAAGATTTCTAATTTGGGGAATTAACTTAGTCATCCTACGCTGGACACGTTCAAGTGAATTTATATCCATTCTATAATATGGCGACCAAAACTGAACTGCATAATCTAAATGGGGCCTAACTAGAGCAAGATATAGCTTGAGAACCACACCAGGTGTCTTGTTACTAACGCTGCGATTAATAAATCCAAGTGTCCGATTTGCCTTATTACGAACATTTATGCATTGATCCTTTTGTTTTAAATTCTTACTAATCATAACTCCCAGATTGGATAGAACGTTTTGTGTTTTGGATAGAACGTTTTGTGCTAGAGATAGGGGGAACAGGTTAAGGGTTTGCTATCCCGGAGCTGGCATTGGTGATATTATAAACAACATGAATGATATTATGGCTGGTAATGGGAACAATCCCATTATTTGCATTAGCGTGGGAGGAAATGATGTTGGTCGAGTCAGGAGTGAGGAACTGATTCAGAGGTATAAAACAGCCATAGAGTTAGTTAGGAGCAAGGGAGGAATCCCGATCATATGTGGCATTCTTCCAAGAAAGGGAGTGGGAAATGAATGGATATCGAGGGCACTTGGTGTCAATTGCCGGCTGGAAAGATATTGCAAATCAAATGCAATATCTTTCATAGACAACTGGGAACACTTCTATGGAAGAAATGAAATGTATGCTCGTGATGGGGTGCATCTATCGAGAGCTGGGGTTGTTGCTGTTGCGAACTCGCTAGAAGAAGTGGTTAGAGGTGTTTGTTTGGGTTTAAACTGTTAGTAGATAGAGGTATTAATAAACTGGTTGAACAAAACAGGGAATAGTGAAGCAGAAGATTTTCTAGAATTAATTGACGATTGCTTTCTTACGCAACACATTAAGGAACCAACACGGGAAAATAATATTTTAGATTTAGTGTTAACTAACAGGGAAACGCAAATTAATGACATCGAAATAGGGAGTGAGCTAGGGAGCAGTGATCACAAAGAAATCAGATTTAGCATAGAATGGAACAAAGCTTAAGTTGCATTCACTGGAAAGGCGAAGAGTTAGGGGTGACATGATAGAGGTTTACAAGTGGATGAATGGACATAACCGGGGGGATATTAATAGGGTATTAAAAGTATCAACACAGGACAGAACACGAAACAATGGGTATAAATTGGATAAGTTTAGATTTAGGAAAGACTTGGGTAAATACTGGTTCAGTAACAGGGTTGTTGATTTGTGGAACCAATTGCCGCGTAACATTGTGGAGGTCGATTGTTTCAAGCACGGGTTGGACAAGTATATGAGTGGGATTGGGTGGTTATAGAATAGGAGCTGCCTCGTATGGGCCAATAGGTCTTCTGCAGTTACCTTTGTTCTTATGTTCTTATGTATGGGAATTGATTTGGAGGAAGGAGGTAATAAAAGTATGTGTTTGTGGGAGAAAGGAATTGGCAAAACGATCAGGGAAAGAGAAGGTCCGCAAAATAACAATTCACTTAGGGTATATTACACTAACAGTAGAAGTCTAAGAAATAAAATTAACGAATTAAATGCTCTTGTCTGCACAGAAAAAATAGATATTATTGCACTTACCGAAACGTGGATGAATGTAGAAAATAGAGAACTATTAGCTGAATATCAAATATATGGATTTAAACTATTTCACACAGATAGATATATTAGACGAGGAGGTGGAGTAGCCATATATGTTAGGGACAATTTGAAATGTAGTCTCAAAGAGGGAATCAAAACAGAGCCACACACAGAAACTATTTGGATTGAATTAAACGAAAAAGCTAATAATATTATAATAGGAGTAATATATAGGCCACCAAATTTAGACAGAATGGAAGCAAAGCATCTATGGGATGAAATATCTAGAGCATCTAGATCTAACAGTATTTATGTCATGGGTGACTTTAAGTTTAGCGGAATAAACTGGTTGAACAAAACAGGGAATAGTGAAGCAGAAGATTTTCTAGAATTAATTGACGATTGCTTTCTTACGCAACACATTAAGGAACCAACACGGGAAAATAATATTTTAGATTTAGTGTTAACTAACAGGGAAACGCAAATTAATGACATCGAAATAGGGAGTGAGCTAGGGAGCAGTGATCACAAAGAAATCAGATTTAGCATAGAATGGAATAGACCAGTAGGAGAAAATTCTGTTAAAGTGCCAGATTTTCGAAAAGCTGATTTTAATAGCCTAAGAAATTTTTTGGGTCAAATTGATTGGAAAGGCTTGGGTATGGGGTGTGGGCCGGTCTTGGAGCGAGACATGAACCCAGCGATAGGTGACTTAAATGGGGATTTCGATGTGGATTCAATATATAACTTATTTAAGAATATTCTAAACAAAGCACAGGAACGTAGTATACCATACAAATTGAATAGATCGTATACTAATGACCCAAAGTGGATAACAAAGAATTTGAAGAACCTTATAGGTAAAAAGAGAGCTTGGTACAAAAGGATTAAAAATGGGGAGGTCACTTTAGAACAGGAATTCGTACAACTGGTTAGAAATGTTAAAAAAGAGATAAGGAAAGCAAAAAGAAACTATGAAGTTCGCATAGCAGGGCAAGCAAAGACAAATCCTAAAGGGTTTTTTCAGTTATATCGTACTAAGACTAGGGAAAGGATAGGTCCATTAAAAACTGAGACAGGTCAAATAACAGATAGTGATGAAGAGATGAGTAGTATTTTTAATAAATATTTTGTATCTGTATTTACTAAAGAGGAACTTAACAATATGCCTTCAGCCGAACAAGTCTATGTGGGTGGGGACGAGAACAGGTTGACGAGTTTAACAGTTACCAGGGAGGATGTTCTTAAACAAATAGTAAAACTCAAACCAAACAAATCCCCAGGGCCGGATGAAGTGTTTGCTAGGGTGCTTAAAGAATGCAAAGAGGAGCTTTGTGACCCACTGTCAACCATATTTAATAAATCAATAGAGTCAGGCAGAGTGCCAGAGTTTTGGAAAGTTGCTAATGTGATACCAGTTTTTAAGAAAGGAGATAGATCACTTGCGTCTAACTATCGACCAATTAGCCTAACGTCTATTGTGGGAAAGTTACTCGAATCTATAATAGCAAATAAAATTCGTCTTCATCTTGAAAAACATAAATTAATAATTGAGTCGCAACATGGTTTTATAAATGGCCGTTCATAAGAACATAAGAACATAAGAACAAAGGTAACTGCAGAAGGCCTATTGGCCCATACGAGGCAGCTCCTATTCTATAACCACCCAATCCCACTCATATACTTGTCCAACCCGTGCTTGAAACAATCGAGGGACCCCACCTCCACAATGTTACGCGGCAATTGGTTCCACAAATCAACAACCCTGTTACTGAACCAGTATTTACCCAAGTCTTTCCTAAATCTAAACTTATCCAATTTATATCCATTGTTTCGTGTTCTGTCCTGTGTTGATACTTTTAATACCCTATTAATATCCCCCCGGTTATGTCCATTCATCCACTTGTAAACCTCTATCATGTCACCCCTAACTCTTCGCCTTTCCAGTGAATGCAACTTAAGCTTTGTTAATCTTTCTTCATATGAAAGATTTCTAATTTGGGGAATTAACTTAGTCATCCTACGCTGGACACGTTCAAGTGAATTTATATCCATTCTATAATATGGCGACCAAAACTGAACTGCATAATCTAAATGGGGCCTAACTAGAGCAAGATATAGCTTGAGAACCACACCAGGTGTCTTGTTACTAACGCTGCGATTAATAAATCCAAGTGTCCGATTTGCCTTATTACGAACATTTATGCATTGATCCTTTTGTTTTAAATTCCTACTAATCATAACTCCCAGATCCCTTTCGCAATCCGACCCCGCAATCACAACACCATCTAGCTCGTATCTTGTAACTCTATCATCATTACCTAACCTCAGAACTTTACATTTATCAGCATTAAACTGCATCTGCCAATCCTTTGACCATTTCAAAACCCTATCTAGATCAACTTGAAGTGATAGTGAGTCCTCCACCGAATTAATTTCCCTACCGATTTTCGTATCATCGGCAAATTTGCAAATGTTGCTACTCAAACCTGAATCTAAATCATTTATATATATTATAAACAACAGAGGTCCCAGGACAGAGCCTTGAGGCACTCCACTTACAACATTTTCCCACTCTGACTTGATTCCATTTATACTAACTCTCTGTTTCCTTTGGTATAGCCATGCCCTAATCCAGCTTAATATAGCACCCCCAATACCATGAGACTCTATTTTTTTAATCAGTCTTTCATGTGGCACTGTATCAAAAGCTTTGCTAAAGTCAAGGTATACAACATCGCAATCCTTACCACTATCAACTGCCTCAACAATGCTAGAATAAAAAGATAACAAATTTGTTAAACATGAACGGCCATTTATAAAACCATGTTGCGACTCAATTATTAATTTATGTTTTTCAAGATGAAGACGAATTTTATTTGCTATTATAGATTCGAGTAACTTTCCCACAATAGACGTTAGGCTAATTGGTCGATAGTTAGACGCAAGTGATCTATCTCCTTTCTTAAAAACTGGTATCACATTAGCAACTTTCCAAAACTCTGGCACTCTGCCTGACTCTATTGATTTATTAAATATGGTTGACAGTGGGTCACAAAGCTCCTCTTTGCATTCTTTAAGCACCCTAGCAAACACTTCATCCGGCCCTGGGGATTTGTTTGGTTTGAGTTTTACTATTTGTTTAAGAACATCCTCCCTGGTAACTGCTAAACTCGTCAACCTGTCCTCGTCCCCACCCACATAGACTTATCAGCATTAAACTGCATCTGCCAATCCTTTGACCATTTCAAAACTTGTTCATGTTTAACAAATTTGTTATCTTTTTATTCTAGCATTGTTGAGGCAGTTGATAGTGGTAAGGATTGCGATGTTGTATACCTTGACTTTAGCAAAGCTTTTGATACAGTGCCACATGAAAGACTGATTAAAAAAATAGAGTCTCATGGTATTGGGGGTGCTATATTAAGCTGGATTAGGGCATGGCTATACCAAAGGAAACAGAGAGTTAGTATAAATGGAATCAAGTCAGAGTGGGAAAATGTTGTAAGTGGAGTGCCTCAAGGCTCTGTCCTGGGACCTCTGTTGTTTATAATATATATAAATGATTTAGATTCAGGTTTGAGTAGCAACATTTGCAAATTTGCCGATGATACGAAAATCGGTAGGGAAATTAATTCGGAGGAGGACTCACTATCACTTCAAGTTGATCTAGATAGGGTTTTGAAATGGTCAAAGGATTGGCAGATGCAGTTTAATGCTGATAAATGTAAAGTTCTGAGGTTAGGTAATTATGATAGAGTTACAAGATACGAGCTAGATGGTGTTGTGATTGCGAAGTCGGATTGCGAAAGGGATCTGGGAGTTATGATTAGTAAGAATTTAAAACAAAAGGATCAATGCATAAATGTTCGTAATAAGGCAAATCGGACACTTGGATTCATTAATCGCAGCGTTAGTAACAAGACACCTGGTGTGGTTCTCAAGCTATATCTTGCTCTAGTTGGGCCCCATTTAGATTATGCAGTTCAGTTTTGGTCGCCATATTATAGAATGGATATAAATTCACTTGAACGTGTCCAGCGTAGGATGACTAAGTTAATTCCCCAAATTAGAAATCTTTCATATGAAGAAAGATTAACAAAGCTTAAGTTGCATTCACTGGAAAGGCGAAGAGTTAGGGGTGACATGATAGAGGTTTACAAGTGGATGAATGGACATAACCGGGGGGATATTAATAGGGTATTAAAAGTATCAACACAGGACAGAACACGAAACAATGGATATAAATTGGATAAGTTTAGATTTAGGAAAGACTTGGGTAAATACTGGTTCAGTAACAGGGTTGTTGATTTGTGGAACCAATTGCCGCGTAACATTGTGGAGGTGGGGTCCCTCGATTGTTTCAAGCACGGGTTGGACAAGTATATGAGTGGGATTGGGTGGTTATAGAATAGGAGCTGCCTCGTATGGGCCAATAGGCCTTCTGCAGTTACCTTTGTTCTTATGTTCTTATGTCCTGTGTTGATACTTTTAATACCCTATTAATATCCCCCCGGTTATGTCCATTCATCCACTTGTAAACCTCTATCATGTCACCCCTAACTCTTCGCCTTTCCAGTGAATGCAACTTAAGCTTTGTTAATCTTTCTTCATATGAAAGATTTCTAATTTGGGGAATTAACTTAGTCATCCTACGCTGGACACGTTCAAGTGAATTTATATCCATTCTATAATATGGCGACCAAAACTGAACTGCATAATCTAAATGGGGCCTAACTAGAGCAAGATATAGCTTGAGAACCACACCAGGTGTCTTGTTACTAACGCTGCGATTAATAAATCCAAGTGTCCGATTTGCCTTATTACGAACATTTATGCATTGATCCTTTTGTTTTAAATTCTTACTAATCATAACTCCCAGATCCCTTTCGCAATCCGACTTCGCAATCACAACACCATCTAGCTCGTATCTTGTAACTCTATCATCATTACCTAACCTCAGAACTTTACATTTATCAGCATTAAACTGCATCTGCCAATCCTTTGACCATTTCAAAACCCTATCTAGATCAACTTGAAGTGATAGTGAGTCCTCCTCCGAATTAATTTCCCTACCGATTTTCGTATCATCGGCAAATTTGCAAATGTTGCTACTCAAACCTGAATCTAAATCATTTATATATATTATAAACAACAGAGGTCCCAGGACAGAGCCTTGAGGCACTCCACTTACAACATTTTCCCACTCTGACTTGATTCCATTTATACTAACTCTCTGTTTCCTTTGGTATAGCCATGCCCTAATCCAGCTTAATATAGCACCCCCAATACCATGAGACTCTATTTTTTTAATCAGTCTTTCATGTGGCACTGTATCAAAAGCTTTGCTAAAGTCAAGGTATACAACATCGCAATCCTTACCACTATCAACTGCCTCAACAATGCTAGAATAAAAAGATAACAAATTTGTTAAACATGAACGGCCATTTATAAAACCATGTTGCGACTCAATTATTAATTTATGTTTTTCAAGATGAAGACGAATTTTATTTGCTATTATAGATTCGAGTAACTTTCCCACAATAGACGTTAGGCTAATTGGTCGATAGTTAGACGCAAGTGATCTATCTCCTTTCTTAAAAACTGGTATCACATTAGCAACTTTCCAAAACTCTGGCACTCTGCCTGACTCTATTGATTTATTAAATATGGTTGACAGTGGGTCACAAAGCTCCTCTTTGCATTCTTTAAGCACCCTAGCAAACACTTCATCCGGCCCTGGGGATTTGTTTGGTTTGAGTTTTACTATTTGTTTAAGAACATCCTCCCTGGTAACTGCTAAACTCGTCAACCTGTCCTCGTCCCCACCCACATAGACTTGTTCGGCTGAAGGCATATTGTTAAGTTCCTCTTTAGTAAATACAGATACAAAATATTTATTAAAAATACTACTCATCTCTTCATCACTATCTGTTATTTGACCTGTCTCAGTTTTTAATGGACCTTTCCTTTCCCTAGTCTTAGTACGATATAACTGAAAAAACCCTTTAGGATTTGTCTTTGCTTGCCCTGCTATGCGAACTTCATAGTTTCTTTTTGCTTTCCTTATCTCTTTTTTAACATTTCTAACCAGTTGTACGAATTCCTGTTCTAAAGTGACCTCCCCATTTTTAATCCTTTTGTACCAAGCTCTCTTTTTACCTATAAGGTTCTTCAAATTCTTTGTTATCCACTTTGGGTCATTAGTATACGATCTATTCTATTAGTATACGCTTTGTTTAGAATATTCTTAAATAAGTTATATATTGAATCCACATCGAAATCCCCATTTAAGTCACCTATCGCTGGGTTCATGTCTCGCTCCAAGACCGGCCCACACCCCATACCCAAGCCTTTCCAATCAATTTGACCCAAAAAATTTCTTAGGCTATTAAAATCAGCTTTTCGAAAATCTGGCACTTTAACAGAATTTTCTCCTACTGGTCTATTCCATTCTATGCTAAATCTGATTTCTTTGTGATCACTGCTCCCTAGCTCACTCCCTATTTCGATGTCATTAATTTGCGTTTCCCTGTTAGTTAACACTAAATCTAAAATATTATTTTCCCGTGTTGGTTCCTTAATGTGTTGCGTAAGAAAGCAATCGTCAATTAATTCTAGAAAATCTTCTGCTTCACTATTCCCTGTTTTGTTCAACCAGTTTATTCCGCTAAAATTAAAGTCACCCATGACATAAATACTGTTAGATCTAGATGCTCTAGATATTTCATCCCATAGATGCTTTGCTTCCATTCTGTCTAAATTTGGTGGCCTATATATTACTCCTATTATAATATTATTAGCTTTTTCGTTTAATTCAATCCAAATAGTTTCTGTGTGTGGCTCTGTTTTGATTCCCTCTTTGAGACTACATTTCAAATTGTCCCTAACATATATGGCTACTCCACCTCCTCGTCTAATATATCTATCTGTGTGAAATAGTTTAAATCCATATATTTGATATTCAGCTAATAGTTCTCTATTTTCTACATTCATCCACGTTTCGGTAAGTGCAATAATATCTATTTTTTCTGTGCAGACAAGAGCATTTAATTCGTTAATTTTATTTCTTAGACTTCTACTGTTAGTGTAATATACCCTAAGTGAATTGTTATTTTGCGGACCTTCTCTTTCCCTGATCGTTTTGCCAATTCCTTTCTCCCACAAACACATACTTATATTACCTCCTTCCTCCAAATCAATTCCCATACCTCTATCTACTAACAGTTTAAACCCAAACAAACACCTCTAACCACTTCTTCTAGCGAGTTCGCAACAGCAACAACCCCAGCTCTCGATAGATGCACCCCATCACGAGCATACATTTCATTTCTTCCATAGAAGTGTTCCCAGTTGTCTATGAAAGATATTGCATTTGATTTGCAATATCTTTCCAGCCGGCAATTGACACCAAGTGCCCTCGATATCCATTCATTTCCCACTCCCTTTCTTGGAAGAATGCCACATATGATCGGGATTCCTCCCTTGCTCCTAACTAACTCTATGGCTGTTTTATACCTCTGAATCAGTTCCTCACTCCTTACTCGACCAACATCATTTCCTCCCACGCTAATGCAAATAATGGGATTGTTCCCATTACCAGCCATAATATCATTCATGTTGTTTATAATATCACCAATGCCAGCTCCGGGATAGCAAACCCTTAACCTGTTCCCCCTATCTCTAGCACAAAACGTTCTATCCAAATACCTTATCTGGGAATCTCCCACAACTAATGTTTGCTTAGGTACTTCCTTTACTTTCTGAGGGGCCTGCGCTTCCTTTCTCTTCGTTGCTTTCCCTTTTGCGCGATCCACAGTCTCTCCACAGCACTCGTCCTCCAAAACGTCAAATGAATTTGAAGTTGCTATGGCGTTTGAAGGCGGCTTTATCAAAGTCTTCTTAAGGCCCCTGTCTTTCGCAACTCTCCAAGACGAGGTCCCTTTACTGCTGGTCTCCTCCTTCGTTACTTCTCGTTGTTTTTTAAGCTGACGCACCTCCTCCCGCAGAGAGTCCAACTCTGTCCTCAGGGCTCCCACTAGAGTCACCAGGTCCTTCACTACAACTTCCATAAAAACTGAGACAGGTCAAATAACAGATAGTGATGAAGAGATGAGTAGTATTTTTAATAAATATTTTGTATCTGTATTTACTAAAGAGGAACTTAACAATATGCCTTCAGCCGAACAAGTCTATGTGGGTGGGGACGAGGACAGGTTGACGAGTTTAGCAGTTACCAGGGAGGATGTTCTTAAACAAATAGTAAAACTCAAACCAAACAAATCCCCAGGGCCGGATGAAGTGTTTGCTAGGGTGCTTAAAGAATGCAAAGAGGAGCTTTGTGACCCACTGTCAACCATATTTAATAAATCAATAGAGTCAGGCAGAGTGCCAGAGTTTTGGAAAGTTGCTAATGTGATACCAGTTTTTAAGAAAGGAGATAGATCACTTGCGTCTAACTATCGACCAATTAGCCTAACGTCTATTGTGGGAAAGTTACTCGAATCTATAATAGCAAATAAAATTCGTCTTCATCTTGAAAAACATAAATTAATAATTGAGTCGCAACATGGTTTTATAAATGGCCGTTCATGTTTAACAAATTTGTTATCTTTTTATTCTAGCATTGTTGAGGCAGTTGATAGTGGTAAGGATTGCGATGTTGTATACCTTGACTTTAGCAAAGCTTTTGATACAGTGCCACATGAAAGACTGATTAAAAAAATAGAGTCTCATGGTATTGGGGGTGCTATATTAAGCTGGATTAGGGCATGGCTATACCAAAGGAAACAGAGAGTTAGTATAAATGGAATCAAGTCAGAGTGGGAAAATGTTGTAAGTGGAGTGCCTCAAGGCTCTGTCCTGGGACCTCTGTTGTTTATAATATATATAAATGATTTAGATTCAGGTTTGAGTAGCAACATTTGCAAATTTGCCGATGATACGAAAATCGGTAGGGAAATTAATTCGGAGGAGGACTCACTATCACTTCAAGTTGATCTAGATAGGGTTTTGAAATGGTCAAAGGATTGGCAGATGCAGTTTAATGCTGATAAATGTAAAGTTCTGAGGTTAGGTAATGATGATAGAGTTACAAGATACGAGCTAGATGGTGTTGTGATTGCGAAGTCGGATTGCGAAAGGGATCTGGGAGTTATGATTAGTAAGAATTTAAAACAAAAGGATCAATGCATAAATGTTCGTAATAAGGCAAATCGGACACTTGGATTTATTAATCGCAGCGTTAGTAACAAGACACCTGGTGTGGTTCTCAAGCTATATCTTGCTCTAGTTAGGCCCCATTTAGATTATGCAGTTCAGTTTTGGTCGCCATATTATAGAATGGATATAAATTCACTTGAACGTGTCCAGCGTAGGATGACTAAGTTAATTCCCCAAATTAGAAATCTTTCATATGAAGAAAGATTAACAAAGCTTAAGTTGCATTCACTGGAAAGGCGAAGAGTTAGGGGTGACATGATAGAGGTTTACAAGTGGATGAATGGACATAACCGGGGGGATATTAATAGGGTATTAAAAGTATCAACACAGGACAGAACACGAAACAATGGATATAAATTGGATAAGTTTAGATTTAGGAAAGACTTGGGTAAATACTGGTTCAGTAACAGGGTTGTTGATTTGTGGAACCAATTGCCGCGTAACATTGTGGAGGTGGGGTCCCTCGATTGTTTCAAGCACGGGTTGGACAAGTATATGAGTGGGATTGGGTGGTTATAGAATAGGAGCTGCCTCGTATGGGCCAATAGGCCTTCTGCAGTTACCTTTGTTCTTATGTTCTTATGATCCCTTTCGCAATCCGACTTCGCAATCACAACACCATCTAGCTCGTATCTTGTAACTCTATCATCATTACCTAACCTCAGAACTTTACATTTATCAGCATTAAACTGCATCTGCCAATCCTTTGACCATTTCAAAACCCTATCTAGATCAACTTGAAGTGATAGTGAGTCCTCCTCCGAATTAATTTCCCTACCGATTTTCGTATCATCGGCAAATTTGCAAATGTTGCTACTCAAACCTGAATCTAAATCATTTATATATATTATAAACAACAGAGGTCCCAGGACAGAGCCTTGAGGCACTCCACTTACAACATTTTCCCACTCTGACTTGATTCCATTTATACTAACTCTCTGTTTCCTTTGGTATAGCCATGCCCTAATCCAGCTTAATATAGCACCCCCAATACCATGAGACTCTATCTTTTTAATCAGTCTTTCATGTGGCACTGTATCAAAAGCTTTGCTAAAGTCAAGGTATACAACATCGCAATCCTTACCACTATCAACTGCCTCAACAATGCTAGAATAAAAAGATAACAAATTTGTTAAACATGAACGGCCATTTATAAAACCATGTTGCGACTCAATTATTAATTTATGTTTTTCAAGATGAAGACGAATTTTATTTGCTATTATAGATTCGAGTAACTTTCCCACAATAGACGTTAGGCTAATTGGTCGATAGTTAGACGCAAGTGATCTATCTCCTTTCTTAAAAACTGGTATCACATTAGCAACTTTCCAAAACTCTGGCACTCTGCCTGACTCTATTGATTTATTAAATATGGTTGACAGTGGGTCACAAAGCTCCTCTTTGCATTCTTTAAGCACCCTGGCAAACACTTCATCTGGCCCTGGGGATTTGTTTGGTTTGAGTTTTACTATTTGTTTAAGAACATCCTCCCTGGTAACTGCTAAACTCGTCAACCTGTCCTCGTCCCCACCGACATAGACTTGTTCGGCTGAAGGCATATTGTTAAGTTCCTCTTTAGTAAATACAGATACAAAATATTTATTAAAAATACTACTCATCTCTTCATCACTATCTGTTATTTGACCTGTCTCAGTTTTTAATGGACCTATCCTTTCCCTAGTCTTAGTACGATATAACTGAAAAAACCCTTTAGGATTTGTCTTTGCTTGCCCTGCTATGCGAACTTCATAGTTTCTTTTTGCTTTCCTTATTTCTTTTTTAACATTTCTAACCAGTTGTATGAATTCCTGTTCTAAAGTGACCTCCCCATTTTTAATCCTTTTGTACCAAGCTCTCTTTTTACCTATAAGGTTCTTCAAATTCTTTGTTATCCACTTTGGGTCATTAGTATTCGATCTATTCAATTTGTATGGTATACTACGTTCCTGTGCTTTGTTTAGAATATTCTTAAATAAGTTATATATTGAATCCACATCGAAATCCCCATTTAAGTCACCTATCGCTGGGTTCATGTCTCGCTCCAAGACCGGCCCACACCCCATACCCAAGACTTTCCAATCAATTTGACCCAAAAAATTTCTTAGGCTATTAAAATCAGCTTTTCGAAAATCTGGCACTTTAACAGAATTTTCTCCTACTGGTCTATTCCATTCTATGCTAAATCTGATTTCTTTGTGATCACTGCTCCCTAGCTCACTCCCTATTTCGATGTCATTAATTTGCGTTTCCCTGTTAGTTAACACTAAATCTAAAATATTATTTTCCCGTGTTGGTTCCTTAATGTGTTGCGTAAGAAAGCAATCGTCAATTAATTCTAGAAAATCTTCTGCTTCACTATTCCCTGTTTTGTTCAACCAGTTTATTCCGCTAAAATTAAAGTCACCCATGACATAAATACTGTTAGATCTAGATGCTCTAGATATTTCATCCCATAGATGCTTTGCTTCCATTCTGTCTAAATTTGGTGGCCTATATATTACTCCTATTATAATATTATTAGCTTTTTCGTTTAATTCAATCCAAATAGTTTCTGTGTGTGGCTCTGTTTTGATTCCCTCTTTGAGACTACATTTCAAATTGTCCCTAACATATATGGCTACTCCACCTCCTCGTCTAATATATCTATCTGTGTGAAATAGTTTAAATCCATATATTTGATATTCAGCTAATAGTTCTCTATTTTCTACATTCATCCACGTTTCGGTAAGTGCAATAATATCTATTTTTTCTGTGCAGACAAGAGCATTTTAATTCGTTTTGGATTTATTAATCGCAGCGTTAGTAACAAGACACCTGGTGTGGTTCTCAAGCTATATCTTGCTCTAGTTAGGCCCCATTTAGATTATGCAGTTCAGTTTTGGTCGCCATATTATAGAATGGATATAAATTCACTTGAACGTGTCCAGCGTAGGATGACTAAGTTAATTCCCCAAATTAGAAATCTTTCATATGAAGAAAGATTAACAAAGCTTAAGTTGCATTCACTGGAAAGGCGAAGAGTTAGGGGCGACATGATAGAGGTTTACAAGTGGGTGAATGGACATAACAAGGGGGATATTAATAGGGTATTAAAAGTATCAACACAGGACAGAACACGAAACAATGGGTATAAATTGGAGAAGTTTAGATTTAGGAAAGACTTGGGTAAATACTGGTTCAGTAACAGGGTTGTAGATTTGTGGAACCAATTGCCGCGTAACGTGGTGGAGGTGGGGTCCCTCGATTTTTTCAAGCGCGGGTTGGACAAGTATATGAGTGGGATTGGGTGGTTATAGAATAGGAGCTGCCTCGTATGGGCCAATAGGCCTTCTGCAGTTACCTTTGTTCTTATGTTATGTTAATTTTATTTCTTAGACTTCTACTGTTAGTGTAATATACCCTAAATGAATTGTTTTTTTGCGGACCTTCTCTTTCCCTGATCGTTTTGCCAATTCCTTTCTCCCACAAACACATACTATTATTACCTCCTTCCTCCAAATCAATTCCCATACCTCTATCTACTAACAGTTTAAACCCAAACAAACACCTCTAACCACTTCTTCTAACGAGTTCGCAACAGCAACAACCCCAGCTCTCGATAGATGCACCCCATCACGAGCATACATTTCATTTCTTCCATAGAAGTGTTCCCAGTTGTCTATGAAAGATATTGCATTTGATTTGCAATATCTTTCCAGCCGGCAATTGACACCAAGTGCCCTCGATATCCATTCATTTCCCACTCCCTTTCTTGGAAGAATGCCACACATGATCGGGATTCCTCCCTTGCTCCTAACTAACTCTATGGCTGTTTTATACCTCTGAATCAGTTCCTCACTCCTAACTCGACCAACATCATTTCCTCCCACGCTAATGCAAATAATGGGATTGTTCCCATTACCAGCCATAATATCATTCATGTTGTTTATAATATCACCAATGCCAGCTCCGGGATAGCAAACCCTTAACCTGTTCCCCCTATCTCTAGCACAAAACGTTCTATCCAAATACCTTATCTGGGAATCTCCCACAACTAATGTTTGCTTAGGTACTTCCTTTACTTTCTGAGGGGCCTGCGCTTCCTTTCTCTTCGTTGCTTTCCCTTTTGCGCGATCCACAGTCTCTCCACAGCACTCGTCCTCCAAAACGTCAAATGAATTAGAAGTTGCTATGGCGTTTGAAGGCGGCTTTATCAAAATCTTCTTAAGGCCCCTGTCTTTCACACCTCTCCAAGACGAGGTCCCTCCACTGCTGGTCTCCTCCTTCGTTACCTCTCGTTGTCCCTTCAGCTGACGCACCTCCTCCCGCAGAAAGTCCAACTCTGTCCTCAGGGCTCCCACTAGAGTCACCAGGTCCTTAACTACAACTTCCATATTGCAATGATAATATAACAACACTCAGGAGCTCCGGTTAACACAACCTCTCACTGTGACTTCACCTGACCGACTTATGTTCTTATGTTTTCATTTTACTCTTTATGCTCAATTAGTATTAAGCTTTAGTCATTTAAGTTTTTCATGCCCGAAACGCTTTGCGTAATAGTGGCTTTAGGCATTTTATGTACTAGCCCTAACTATAAATCCATCACTCTTTGTAAAATCTCTTGTATGTATGTACCTTACCTAAATAAACATTTGATTTGATTTGATTCTTTATAACATAAGAACAAGGTAACTGCAGAAGGCCTATTGGCCCATACGAGGCAGCTCCTATCTATAACCACCCAATCCCACTCATATACTTGTCCAACCCGCGCTTGAAGCAAACTTTATAAGTGCCAGAGTTTATAAATAAGTACCAATTTATATAAGTGCTTCTTTACAGTCTGACTGTTAGTCATGGCGTGCTTCCTCACGCTACAATATTTACTGTAATTTTACCTTTGCTTTCGCCCCATGCCTATGTTTATATATTGGGTAGTGCTGTTATTGTTGTTCAGGACATTTAATGCTCAAGCCAGCTCCTATTTAGCCCTGTTGCTTTACCCTACTCTAAACGCTGGCTATATAAATTTTTATATTATTGTCTTTCAGTTACAATGTGTTATGCCTCGCAACTTATTTATCCGCAATTTATTTATCTTGGACCCGTGATGCGGGTCCAAGCTTCTTGCTGTTACCTTCCTTGGGCTTGCAACTACGATTTGTTTCTCTCTGCAATTTATTATTACAATTTAGCATTGCCCTCGTGCATGTTTTATTAACTTATTAAAACTCTGGCTTCTTGTATCCAGTTATTTATTAAGTAAAGTAACCTAGGTTGTGCTAGTTCCTGAGTTACAAGCCTCATGCCTCTGACTTTAAGATTAAGAACATAAGAACATAAGAACAAAGGTAACTGCAGAAGGCCTATTGGCCCATACGAGGCAGCTCCTATTCTATAACCACCCAATCCCACTCATATACTTGTCCAACCCGTGCTTGAAACAATCGAGGGACCCCACCTCCACAATGTTACGCGGCAATTGGTTCCACAAATCAACAACCCTGTTACTGAACCAGTATTTACCCAAGTCTTTCCTAAATCTAAACTTATCCAATTTATATCCATTGTTTCGTGTTCTGTCCTGTGTTGATACTTTTAATACCCTATTAATATCCCCCCGGTTATGTCCATTCATCCACTTGTAAACCTCTATCATGTCACCCCTAACTCTTCGCCTTTCCAGTGAATGCAACTTAAGCTTTGTTAATCTTTCTTCATATGAAAGATTTCTAATTTGGGGAATTAACTTAGTCATCCTACGCTGGACACGTTCAAGTGAATTTATATCCATTCTATAATATGGCGACCAAAACTGAACTGCATAATCTAAATGGGGTCCTAACTAGAGCAAGATATAGCTTGAGAACCACACCAGGTGTCTTGTTACTAACGCTGCGATTAATAAATCCAAGTGTCCGATTTGCCTTATTACGAACATTTATGCATTGATCCTTTTGTTTTAAATTCTTACTAATCATAACTCCCAGATCCCTTTCGCAATCCGACTTCGCAATCACAACACCATCTAGCTCGTATCTTGTAACTCTATCATCATTACCTAACCTCAGAACTTTACATTTATCAGCATTAAACTGCATCTGCCAATCCTTTGACCATTTCAAAACCCTATCTAGATCAACTTGAAGTGATAGTGAGTCCTCCTCCGAATTAATTTCCCTACCGATTTTCGTATCATCGGCAAATTTGCAAATGTTGCTACTCAAACCTGAATCTAAATCATTTATATATATTATAAACAACAGAGGTCCCAGGACAGAGCCTTGAGGCACTCCACTTACAACATTTTCCCACTCTGACTTGATTCCATTTATACTAACTCTCTGTTTCCTTTGGTATAGCCATGCCCTAATCCAGCTTAATATAGCACCCCCAATACCATGAGACTCTATTTTTTTAATCAGTCTTTCATGTGGCACTGTATCAAAAGCTTTGCTAAAGTCAAGGTATACAACATCGCAATCCTTACCACTATCAACTGCCTCAACAATGCTAGAATAAAAAGATAACAAATTTGTTAAACATGAACGGCCATTTATAAAACCATGTTGCGACTCAATTATTAATTTATGTTTTTCAAGATGAAGACGAATTTTATTTGCTATTATAGATTCGAGTAACTTTCCCACAATAGACGTTAGGCTAATTGGTCGATAGTTAGACGCAAGTGATCTATCTCCTTTCTTAAAAACTGGTATCACATTAGCAACTTTCCAAAACTCTGGCACTCTGCCTGACTCTATTGATTTATTAAATATGATTGACAGTGGGTCACAAAGCTCCTCTTTGCATTCTTTAAGCACCCTAGCAAACACTTCATCCGGCCCTGGGGATTTGTTTGGTTTGAGTTTTACTATTTGTTTAAGAACATCCTCCCTGGTAACTGCTAAACTCGTCAACCTGTCCTCGTCCCCACCCACATAGACTTGTTCGGCTGAAGGCATATTGTTAAGTTCCTCTTTAGTAAATACAGATACAAAATATTTATTAAAAATACTACTCATCTCTTCATCACTATCTGTTATTTGACCTGTCTCAGTTTTTAATGGACCTATCCTTTCCCTAGTCTTAGTACGATATAACTGAAAAAACCCTTTAGGATTTGTCTTTGCTTGCCCTGCTATGCGAACTTCATAGTTTCTTTTTGCTTTCCTTATCTCTTTTTTAACATTTCTAACCAGTTGTACGAATTCCTGTTCTAAAGTGACCTCCCCATTTTTAATCCTTTTGTACCAAGCTCTCTTTTTACCTATAAGGTTCTTCAAATTCTTTGTTATCCACTTTGGGTCATTAGTATACGATCTATTCAATTTGTATGGTATACTACGTTCCTGTGCTTTGTTTAGAATATTCTTAAATAAGTTATATATTGAATCCACATCGAAATCCCCATTTAAGTCACCTATCGCTGGGTTCATGTCTCGCTCCAAGACCTGCCCACACCCCATACCCAAGCCTTTCCAATCAATTTGACCCAAAAAATTTCTTAGGCTATTAAAATCAGCTTTTCGAAAATCTGGCACTTTAACAGAATTTTCTCCTACTGGTCTATTCCATTCTATGCTAAATCTGATTTCTTTGTGATCACTGCTCCCTAGCTCACTCCCTATTTCGATGTCATTAATTTGCGTTTCCCTGTTAGTTAACACTAAATCTAAAATATTATTTTCCCGTGTTGGTTCCTTAATGTGTTGCGTAAGAAAGCAATCGTCAATTAATTCTAGAAAATCTTCTGCTTCACTATTCCCTGTTTTGTTCAACCAGTTTATTCCGCTAAAATTAAAGTCACCCATGACATAAATACTGTTAGATCTAGATGCTCTAGATATTTCATCCCATAGATGCTTTGCTTCCATTCTGTCTAAATTTGGTGGCCTATATATTACTCCTATTATAATATTATTAGCTTTTTCGTTTAATTCAATCCAAATAGTTTCTGTGTGTGGCTCTGTTTTGATTCCCTCTTTGAGACTACATTTCAAATTGTCCCTAACATATATGGCTACTCCACCTCCTCGTCTAATATATCTATCTGTGTGAAATAGTTTAAATCCATATATTTGATATTCAGCTAATAGTTCTCTATTTTCTACATTCATCCACGTTTCGGTAAGTGCAATAATATCTATTTTTTCTGTGCAGACAAGAGCATTTAATTCGTTAATTTTATTTCTTAGACTTCTACTGTTAGTGTAATATACCCTAAGTGAATTGTTATTTTGCGGACCTTCTCTTTCCCTGATCGTTTTGCCAATTCCTTTCTCCCACAAACACATACTTTTATTACCTCCTTCCTCCAAATCAATTCCCATACCTCTATCTACTAACAGTTTAAACCCAAACAAACACCTCTAACCACTTCTTCTAGCGAGTTCGCAACAGCAACAACCCCAGCTCTCGATAGATGCACTCCATCACGAGCATACATTTCATTTCTTCCATAGAAGTGTTCCCAGTTGTCTATGAAAGATATTGCATTTGATTTGCAATATCTTTCCAGCCGGCAATTGACACCAAGTGCCCTCGATATCCATTCATTTCCCACTCCCTTTCTTGGAAGAATGCCACATATGATCGGGATTCCTCCCTTGCTCCTAACTAACTCTATGGCTGTTTTATACCTCTGAATCAGTTCCTCACTCCTGACTTCGACCAACATCATTTCCTCCCACGCTAATGCAAATAATGGGATTGTTCCCATTACCAGCCATAATATCATTCATGTTGTTTATAATATCACCAATGCCAGCTCCGGGATAGCAAACCCTTAACCTGTTCCCCCTATCTCTAGCACAAAACGTTCTATCCAAATACCTTATCTGGGAATCTCCCACAACTAATGTTTGCTTAGGTACTTCCTTTACTTTCTGAGGGGCCTGCGCTTCCTTTCTCTTCGTTGCTTTCCCTTTTGCGCGATCCACAGTCTCTCCACAGCACTCGTCCTCCAAAACGTCAAATGAATTTGAAGTTGCTATGGCGTTTGAAGGCGGCTTTATCAAAGTCTTCTTAAGGCCCCTGTCTTTCGCAACTCTCCAAGACGAGGTCCCTTTACTGCTGGTCTCCTCCTTCGTTACTTCTCGTTGTTTTTTAAGCTGACGCACCTCCTCCCGCAGAGAGTCCAACTCTGTCCTCAGGGCTCCCACTAGAGTCACCAGGTCCTTCACTACAACTTCCATATTTGCTATGATAATATACCAACACTCAGGAGCTCCGGTTAACACAACCTCTCACTGTGACTTCACCTGACCGAGATTATCTTGGTATTGCGTATCATTAATTTACCTCAATTTATTACTGCAATTTATGCGGGTCAAGCTGCATGTTATTTACTCTTACTGGTTTTGCAATTGTGATTGTTTAACTATTGTTTGCCATTAAGTTATCAAGTAACTCAGCTAGGCTGTGATAGGCGCAGAGTACGGCCCCCCACCCCACCTTGCCTCTTGCTTTAAGATTACTGGCCCTGAATTTACGTTTAGTTACATCAGCTAACTATTCCCGCAAATTATGCAGCGTCTTGCTGCATGTGTATTATTTATTACTGGTTTACAATTATGTTTGTTTATCATTTTGCTTATTGCTTTTAAGTTATTAGGTAAAGTCAGCTAGGTTATTCTAGCTGCTGTGTCGCAGGCCTCCGGCCTCTAAGAACATAAGAACAAAGGCAACTGCAGAAGGCCTATTGGCCCATACGAGGCAGCTCCTATTTATAACCACCCAATCCCACTCATATACATGTCCAACCCGCGCTTGAAACAATCGAGGGACCCCACCTCCACCACGTTACGCGGCAACTGGTTTCACAAATCAACAACCCTGTTACTGAACCAGTATTTACCCAAGTCTTTCCTAAATCTAAACTTATCCAACTTATACCCATTGTTTCGTGTTCTGTCTTGTGTTGATAATTTTAATACCCTATTAATATGCCCTTGTTACGTCCATTCATCCACTTGTAAGCCTTTATCATGTCACCCCTAACTCTTTGCCTTTCCAGTGAATGCAACTTAAGCTTTGTTAATCTTTCTTCATATGAAAGATTTCTAATTTGGGGAATTAACTTAGTCATCCTACGTTGGACACGTTCAAGTGAATTTATATCCATTCTATAGTACGGCGACCAAAACTGAACTGCATAATCTAAATGGGGGCCTAACCAGAGCAAGATATAGCTTAAGAACCACACCAGGTGTCTTGTTACTAACGCTTCGATTAATAAATCCCAGTGTCCTATTCGCCTTATTACGAACATTCATGCATTGATCCTTTTGTTTTAAATTCTTACTAATCATAACTCCCAGATCCCTTTCGCAATCCGACTTCGCAATCTCAACACCATTTAGCTCGTATCTTGTAACTCTATCATCATTACCTAGCCTCAGAACTTTACATTTATCAGCATTAAACTGCATCTGCCAAGCCTTTGACCATTTCAAAACCTAATCTAGATCAACTTGAAGTGATAGTGAGTCCTCCTCCGATTTAATTTCCCTACCGATTTTCGTATCATCGGCAAATTTGCAAATGTTGCTACTCAAACCTGAATCTAAATCATTTATATATATTATAAACAACAGAGGTCCCAGGACAGAGCCCTGAGGTACTCCACTAACAACATTATCCCACTCTGACTTAACCCCATTTATACTAACTCTCTGTTTCCTTTGGAATAGCCATGTCCTAATCCAACTTAATATAGCACCTCCAATACCATGAGCTTCTATTTTTTTAATTAGTCTTTCATGTGGCACTGTATAAAAAGCTTTGCTAAAGTCAAGGTACACAACATCACAATCCTTACCACTATGAACTGCCTCAACTATACTGGAATAAAAAGTTAGAACATAAGAACATAACATAAGAACAAAGGTAACTGCAGAAGGCCTATTGGCCCATGCGAGGCAGCTCCTATTCTATAACCACCCAATCCCACTCATATACTTGTCCAACCCGTGCTTGAAACAATCGAGGGACCCCACCTCCACAATGTTACGCGGCAATTGGTTCCACAAATCAACAACCCTGTTACTGAACCAGTATTTACCCAAGTCTTTCCTAAATCTAAACTTATCCAATTTATACCCATTGTTTCGTGTTCTGTCCTGTGTTGATACTTTTAATACCCTATTAATATCCCCCCGGTTATGTCCATTCATCCACTTGTAAACCTCTATCATGTCACCCCTAACTCTTCGCCTTTCCAGTGAATGCAACTTAAGCTTTGTTAATCTTTCTTCATATGAAAGATTTCTAATTTGGGGAATTAACTTAGTCATCCTACGCTGGACACGTTCAAGTGAATTTATATCCATTCTATAATATGGCGACCAAAACTGAACTGCATAATCTAAATGGGGCCTAACTAGAGCAAGATATAGCTTGAGAACCACACCAGGTGTCTTGTTACTAACGCTGCGATTAATAAATCCAAGTGTCCGATTTGCCTTATTACGAACATTTATGCATTGATCCTTTTGTTTTAAATTCTTACTAATCATAACTCCCAGATCCCTTTCGCAATCCGACTTCGCAATCACAACACCATCTAGCTCGTATCTTGTAACTCTATCATCATTACCTAACCTCAGAACTTTACATTTATCAGCATTAAACTGCATCTGCCAATCCTTTGACCATTTCAAAACCCTATCTAGATCAACTTGAAGTGATAGTGAGTCCTCCTCCGAATTAATTTCCCTACCGATTTTCGTATCATCGGCAAATTTGCAAATGTTGCTACTCAAACCTGAATCTAAATCATTTATATATATTATAAACAACAGAGGTCCCAGGACAGAGCCTTGAGGCACTCCACTTACAACATTTTCCCACTCTGACTTGATTCCATTTATACTAACTCTCTGTTTCCTTTGGTATAGCCATGCCCTAATCCAGCTTAATATAGCACCCCCAATACCCATGAGACTTATTTATCTTTTTAATCAGTCTTTCATGTGGCACTGTATCAAAAGCTTTGCTAAAGTCAAGGTATACAACATCGCAATCCTTACCACTATCAACTGCCTCAACAATGCTAGAATAAAAAGATAACAAATTTGTTAAACATGAACGGCCATTTATAAAACCATGTTGCGACTCAATTATTAATTTATGTTTTTCAAGATGAAGACGAATTTTATTTGCTATTATAGATTCGAGTAACTTTCCCACAATAGACGTTAGGCTAATTGGTCGATAGTTAGACGCAAGTGATCTATCTCCTTTCTTAAAAACTGGTATCACATTAGCAACTTTCCAAAACTCTGGCACTCTGCCTGACTCTATTGATTTATTAAATATGGTTGACAGTGGGTCACAAAGCTCCTCTTTGCATTCTTTAAGCACCCTGGCAAACACTTCATCTGGCCCTGGGGATTTGTTTGGTTTGAGTTTTACTATTTGTTTAAGAACATCCTCCCTGGTAACTGCTAAACTCGTCAACCTGTCCTCGTCCCCACCGACATAGACTTGTTCGGCTGAAGGCATATTGTTAAGTTCCTCTTTAGTAAATACAGATACAAAATATTTATTAAAAATACTACTCATCTCTTCATCACTATCTGTTATTTGACCTGTCTCAGTTTTTAATGGACCTATCCTTTCCCTAGTCTTAGTACGATATAACTGAAAAAACCCTTTAGGATTTGTCTTTGCTTGCCCTGCTATGCGAACTTCATAGTTTCTTTTTGCTTTCCTTATTTCTTTTTTAACATTTCTAACCAGTTGTATGAATTCCTGTTCTAAAGTGACCTCCCCATTTTTAATCCTTTTGTACCAAGCTCTCTTTTTACCTATAAGGTTCTTCAAATTCTTTGTTATCCACTTTGGGTCATTAGTATTCGATCTATTCAATTTGTATGGTATACTACGTTCCTGTGCTTTGTTTAGAATATTCTTAAATAAGTTATATATTGAATCCACATCGAAATCCCCATTTAAGTCACCTATCGCTGGGTTCATGTCTCGCTCCAAGACCGGCCCACACCCCATACCCAAGACTTTCCAATCAATTTGACCCAAAAAATTTCTTAGGCTATTAAAATCAGCTTTTCGAAAATCTGGCACTTTAACAGAATTTTCTCCTACTGGTCTATTCCATTCTATGCTAAATCTGATTTCTTTGTGATCACTGCTCCCTAGCTCACTCCCTATTTCGATGTCATTAATTTGCGTTTCCCTGTTAGTTAACACTAAATCTAAAATATTATTTTCCCGTGTTGGTTCCTTAATGTGTTGCGTAAGAAAGCAATCGTCAATTAATTCTAGAAAATCTTCTGCTTCACTATTCCCTGTTTTGTTCAACCAGTTTATTCCGCTAAAATTAAAGTCACCCATGACATAAATACTGTTAGATCTAGATGCTCTAGATATTTCATCCCATAGATGCTTTGCTTCCATTCTGTCTAAATTTGGTGGCCTATATATTACTCCTATTATAATATTATTAGCTTTTTCGTTTAATTCAATCCAAATAGTTTCTGTGTGTGGCTCTGTTTTGATTCCCTCTTTGAGACTACATTTCAAATTGTCCCTAACATATATGGCTACTCCACCTCCTCGTCTAATATATCTATCTGTGTGAAATAGTTTAAATCCATATATTTGATATTCAGCTAATAGTTCTCTATTTTCTACATTCATCCACGTTTCGGTAAGTGCAATAATATCTATTTTTTCTGTGCAGACAAGAGCATTTTAATTCGTTTTGGATTTATTAATCGCAGCGTTAGTAACAAGACACCTGGTGTGGCTCTCAAGCTATATCTTGCTCTAGTTAGGCCCCATTTAGATTATGCAGTTCAGTTTTGGTCGCCATATTATAGAATGGATATAAATTCACTTGAACGTGTCCAGCGTAGGATGACTAAGTTAATTCCCCAAATTAGAAATCTTTCATATGAAGAAAGATTAACAAAGCTTAAGTTGCATTCACTGGAAAGGCGAAGAGTTAGGGGCGACATGATAGAGGTTTACAAGTGGGTGAATGGACATAACAAGGGGGATATTAATAGGGTATTAAAAGTATCAACACAGGACAGAACACGAAACAATGGGTATAAATTGGAGAAGTTTAGATTTAGGAAAGACTTGGGCAAATACTGGTTCAGTAACAGGGTTGTAGATTTGTGGAACCAATTGCCGCGTAACGTGGTGGAGGTGGGGTCCCTCGATTGTTTCAAGCGCGGGTTGGACAAGTATATGAGTGGGATTGGGTGGTTATAGAATAGGAGCTGCCTCGTATGGGCCAATAGGCCTTCTGCAGTTACCTTTGTTCTTATGTTATGTTAATTTTATTTCTTAGACTTCTACTGTTAGTGTAATATACCCTAAATGAATTGTTTTTTTGCGGACCTTCTCTTTCCCTGATCGTTTTGCCAATTCCTTTCTCCCACAAACACATACTATTATTACCTCCTTCCTCCAAATCAATTCCCATACCTCTATCTACTAACAGTTTAAACCCAAACAAACACCTCTAACCACTTCTTCTAACGAGTTCGCAACAGCAACAACCCCAGCTCTCGATAGATGCACCCCATCACGAGCATACATTTCATTTCTTCCATAGAAGTGTTCCCAGTTGTCTATGAAAGATATTGCATTTGATTTGCAATATCTTTCCAGCCGGCAATTGACACCAAGTGCCCTCGATATCCATTCATTTCCCACTCCCTTTCTTGGAAGAATGCCACATATGATCGGGATTCCTCCCTTGCTCCTAACTAACTCTATGGCTGTTTTATACCTCTGAATCAGTTCCTCACTCCTAACTCGACCAACATCATTTCCTCCCACGCTAATGCAAATAATGGGATTGTTCCCATTACCAGCCATAATATCATTCATGTTGTTTATAATATCACCAATGCCAGCTCCGGGATAGCAAACCCTTAACCTGTTCCCCCTATCTCTAGCACAAAACGTTCTATCCAAATACCTTATCTGGGAATCTCCCACAACTAATGTTTGCTTAGGTACTTCCTTTACTTTCTGAGGGGCCTGCGCTTCCTTTCTCTTCGTTGCTTTCCCTTTTGCGCGATCCACAGTCTCTCCACAGCACTCGTCCTCCAAAACGTCAAATGAATTAGAAGTTGCTATGGCGTTTGAAGGCGGCTTTATCAAAATCTTCTTAAGGCCCCTGTCTTTCACACCTCTCCAAGACGAGGTCCCTCCACTGCTGGTCTCCTCCTTCGTTACCTCTCGTTGTCCCTTCAGCTGACGCACCTCCTCCCGCAGAAAGTCCAACTCTGTCCTCAGGGCTCCCACTAGAGTCACCAGGTCCTTAACTACAACTTCCATATTGCAATGATAATATAACAACACTCAGGAGCTCCGGTTAACACAACCTCTCACTGTGACTTCACCTGACCGACTTATGTTCTTATGTTTTCATTTTACTCTTTATGCTCAATTAGTATTAAGCTTTAGTCATTTAAGTTTTTCATGCCCGAAACGCTTTGCGTAATAGTGGCTTTAGGCATTTTATGTACTAGCCCTAACTATAAATCCATCACTCTTTGTAAAATCTCTTGTATGTATGTACCTTACCTAAATAAACATTTGATTTGATTTGATTCTTTATAACATAAGAACAAGGTAACTGCAGAAGGCCTATTGGCCCATACGAGGCAGCTCCTATCTATAACCACCCAATCCCACTCATATACTTGTCCAACCCGCGCTTGAAGCAAACTTTATAAGTGCCAGAGTTTATAAATAAGTACCAATTTATATAAGTGCTTCTTTACAGTCTGACTGTTAGTCATGGCGTGCTTCCTCACGCTACAATATTTACTGTAATTTTACCTTTGCTTTCGCCCCATGCCTATGTTTATATATTGGGTAGTGCTGTTATTGTTGTTCAGGACATTTAATGCTCAAGCCAGCTCCTATTTAGCCCTGTTGCTTTACCCTACTCTAAACGCTGGCTATATAAATTTTTATATTATTGTCTTTCAGTTACAATGTGTTATGCCTCGCAACTTATTTATCCGCAATTTATTTATCTTGGACCCGTGATGCGGGTCCAAGCTTCTTGCTGTTACCTTCCTTGGGCTTGCAACTACGATTTGTTTCTCTCTGCAATTTATTATTACAATTTAGCATTGCCCTCGTGCATGTTTTATTAACTTATTAAAACTCTGGCTTCTTGTATCCAGTTATTTATTAAGTAAAGTAACCTAGGTTGTGCTAGTTCCTGAGTTACAAGCCTCATGCCTCTGACTTTAAGATTATCTTGGTATTGCGTATCATTAATTTACCTCAATTTATTACTGCAATTTATGCGGGTCAAGCTGCATGTTATTTACTCTTACTGGTTTTGCAATTGTGATTGTTTAACTATTGTTTGCCATTAAGTTATCAAGTAACTCAGCTAGGCTGTGATAGGCGCAGAGTACGGCCCCCCACCCCACCTTGCCTCTTGCTTTAAGATTACTGGCCCTGAATTTACGTTTAGTTACATCAGCTAACTATTCCCGCAAATTATGCAGCGTCTTGCTGCATGTGTATTATTTATTACTGGTTTACAATTATGTTTGTTTATCATTTTGCTTATTGCTTTTAAGTTATTAGGTAAAGTCAGCTAGGTTATTCTAGCTGCTGTGTCGCAGGCCTCCGGCCTCTAAGAACATAAGAACAAAGGCAACTGCAGAAGGCCTATTGGCCCATACGAGGCAGCTCCTATTTATAACCACCCAATCCCACTCATATACATGTCCAACCCGCGCTTGAAACAATCGAGGGACCCCACCTCCACCACGTTACGCGGCAACTGGTTTCACAAATCAACAACCCTGTTACTGAACCAGTATTTACCCAAGTCTTTCCTAAATCTAAACTTATCCAACTTATACCCATTGTTTCGTGTTCTGTCTTGTGTTGATAATTTTAATACCCTATTAATATGCCCTTGTTACGTCCATTCATCCACTTGTAAGCCTTTATCATGTCACCCCTAACTCTTTGCCTTTCCAGTGAATGCAACTTAAGCTTTGTTAATCTTTCTTCATATGAAAGATTTCTAATTTGGGGAATTAACTTAGTCATCCTACGTTGGACACGTTCAAGTGAATTTATATCCATTCTATAGTACGGCGACCAAAACTGAACTGCATAATCTAAATGGGGGCCTAACCAGAGCAAGATATAGCTTAAGAACCACACCAGGTGTCTTGTTACTAACGCTTCGATTAATAAATCCCAGTGTCCTATTCGCCTTATTACGAACATTCATGCATTGATCCTTTTGTTTTAAATTCTTACTAATCATAACTCCCAGATCCCTTTCGCAATCCGACTTCGCAATCTCAACACCATTTAGCTCGTATCTTGTAACTCTATCATCATTACCTAGCCTCAGAACTTTACATTTATCAGCATTAAACTGCATCTGCCAAGCCTTTGACCATTTCAAAACCTAATCTAGATCAACTTGAAGTGATAGTGAGTCCTCCTCCGATTTAATTTCCCTACCGATTTTCGTATCATCGGCAAATTTGCAAATGTTGCTACTCAAACCTGAATCTAAATCATTTATATATATTATAAACAACAGAGGTCCCAGGACAGAGCCCTGAGGTACTCCACTAACAACATTATCCCACTCTGACTTAACCCCATTTATACTAACTCTCTGTTTCCTTTGGAATAGCCATGTCCTAATCCAACTTAATATAGCACCTCCAATACCATGAGCTTCTATTTTTTTAATTAGTCTTTCATGTGGCACTGTATAAAAAGCTTTGCTAAAGTCAAGGTACACAACATCACAATCCTTACCACTATGAACTGCCTCAACTATACTGGAATAAAAAGTTAGAACATAAGAACATAACATAAGAACAAATGTAACTGCAGAAGGCCTATTGGCCCATGCGAGGCAGCTCCTATTCTATAACCACCCAATCCCACTCATATACTTGTCCAACCCGTGCTTGAAACAATCGAGGGACCCCACCTCCACAATGTTACGCGGCAATTGGTTCCACAAATCAACAACCCTGTTACTGAACCAGTATTTACCCAAGTCTTTCCTAAATCTAAACTTATCCAATTTATACCCATTGTTTCGTGTTCTGTCCTGTGTTGATACTTTTAATACCCTATTAATATCCCCCCGGTTATGTCCATTCATCCACTTGTAAACCTCTATCATGTCACCCCTAACTCTTCGCCTTTCCAGTGAATGCAACTTAAGCTTTGTTAATCTTTCTTCATATGAAAGATTTCTAATTTGGGGAATTAACTTAGTCATCCTACGCTGGACACGTTCAAGTGAATTTATATCCATTCTATAATATGGCGACCAAAACTGAACTGCATAATCTAAATGGGGCCTAACTAGAGCAAGATATAGCTTGAGAACCACACCAGGTGTCTTGTTACTAACGCTGCGATTAATAAATCCAAGTGTCCGATTTGCCTTATTACGAACATTTATGCATTGATCCTTTTGTTTTAAATTCTTACTAATCATAACTCCCAGATCCCTTTCGCAATCCGACTTCGCAATCACAACACCATCTAGCTCGTATCTTGTAACTCTATCATCATTACCTAACCTCAGAACTTTACATTTATCAGCATTAAACTGCATCTGCCAATCCTTTGACCATTTCAAAACCCTATCTAGATCAACTTGAAGTGATAGTGAGTCCTCCTCCGAATTAATTTCCCTACCGATTTTCGTATCATCGGCAAATTTGCAAATGTTGCTACTCAAACCTGAATCTAAATCATTTATATATATTATAAACAACAGAGGTCCCAGGACAGAGCCTTGAGGCACTCCACTTACAACATTTTCCCACTCTGACTTGATTCCATTTATACTAACTCTCTGTTTCCTTTGGTATAGCCATGCCCTAATCCAGCTTAATATAGCACCCCCAATACCCATGAGACTTATTTATCTTTTTAATCAGTCTTTCATGTGGCACTGTATCAAAAGCTTTGCTAAAGTCAAGGTATACAACATCGCAATCCTTACCACTATCAACTGCCTCAACAATGCTAGAATAAAAAGATAACAAATTTGTTAAACATGAACGGCCATTTATAAAACCATGTTGCGACTCAATTATTAATTTATGTTTTTCAAGATGAAGACGAATTTTATTTGCTATTATAGATTCGAGTAACTTTCCCACAATAGACGTTAGGCTAATTGGTCGATAGTTAGACGCAAGTGATCTATCTCCTTTCTTAAAAACTGGTATCACATTAGCAACTTTCCAAAACTCTGGCACTCTGCCTGACTCTATTGATTTATTAAATATGGTTGACAGTGGGTCACAAAGCTCCTCTTTGCATTCTTTAAGCACCCTAGCAAACACTTCATCCGGCCCTGGGGATTTGTTTGGTTTGAGTTTTACTATTTGTTTAAGAACATCCTCCCTGGTAACTGCTAAACTCGTCAACCTGTCCTCGTCCCCACCGACATAGACTTGTTCGGCTGAAGGCATATTGTTAAGTTCCTCTTTAGTAAATACAGATACAAAATATTTATTAAAAATACTACTCATCTCTTCATCACTATCTGTTATTTGACCTGTCTCAGTTTTTAATGGACCTATCCTTTCCCTAGTCTTAGTACGATATAACTGAAAAAACCCTTTAGGATTTGTCTTTGCTTGCCCTGCTATGCGAACTTCATAGTTTCTTTTTGCTTTCCTTATTTCTTTTTTAACATTTCTAACCAGTTGTATGAATTCCTGTTCTAAAGTGACCTCCCCATTTTTAATCCTTTTGTACCAAGCTCTCTTTTTACCTATAAGGTTCTTCAAATTCTTTGTTATCCACTTTGGGTCATTAGTATTCGATCTATTCAATTTGTATGGTATACTACGTTCCTGTGCTTTGTTTAGAATATTCTTAAATAAGTTATATATTGAATCCACATCGAAATCCCCATTTAAGTCACCTATCGCTGGGTTCATGTCTCGCTCCAAGACCGGCCCACACCCCATACCCAAGACTTTCCAATCAATTTGACCCAAAAAATTTCTTAGGCTATTAAAATCAGCTTTTCGAAAATCTGGCACTTTAACAGAATTTTCTCCTACTGGTCTATTCCATTCTATGCTAAATCTGATTTCTTTGTGATCACTGCTCCCTAGCTCACTCCCTATTTCGATGTCATTAATTTGCGTTTCCCTGTTAGTTAACACTAAATCTAAAATATTATTTTCCCGTGTTGGTTCCTTAATGTGTTGCGTAAGAAAGCAATCGTCAATTAATTCTAGAAAATCTTCTGCTTCACTATTCCCTGTTTTGTTCAACCAGTTTATTCCGCTAAAATTAAAGTCACCCATGACATAAATACTGTTAGATCTAGATGCTCTAGATATTTCATCCCATAGATGCTTTGCTTCCATTCTGTCTAAATTTGGTGGCCTATATATTACTCCTATTATAATATTATTAGCTTTTTCGTTTAATTCAATCCAAATAGTTTCTGTGTGTGGCTCTGTTTTGATTCCCTCTTTGAGACTACATTTCAAATTGTCCCTAACATATATGGCTACTCCACCTCCTCGTCTAATATATCTATCTGTGTGAAATAGTTTAAATCCATATATTTGATATTCAGCTAATAGTTCTCTATTTTCTACATTCATCCACGTTTCGGTAAGTGCAATAATATCTATTTTTTCTGTGCAGACAAGAGCATTTTAATTCGTTTTGGATTTATTAATCGCAGCGTTAGTAACAAGACACCTGGTGTGGTTCTCAAGCTATATCTTGCTCTAGTTAGGCCCCATTTAGATTATGCAGTTCAGTTTTGGTCGCCATATTATAGAATGGATATAAATTCACTTGAACGTGTCCAGCGTAGGATGACTAAGTTAATTCCCCAAATTAGAAATCTTTCATATGAAGAAAGATTAACAAAGCTTAAGTTGCATTCACTGGAAAGGCGAAGAGTTAGGGGCGACATGATAGAGGTTTACAAGTGGGTGAATGGACATAACAAGGGGGATATTAATAGGGTATTAAAAGTATCAACACAGGACAGAACACGAAACAATGGGTATAAATTGGAGAAGTTTAGATTTAGGAAAGACTTGGGTAAATACTGGTTCAGTAACAGGGTTGTAGATTTGTGGAACCAATTGCCGCGTAACGTGGTGGAGGTGGGGTCCCTCGATTGTTTCAAGCGCGGGTTGGACAAGTATATGAGTGGGATTGGGTGGTTATAGAATAGGAGCTGCCTCGTATGGGCCAATAGGCCTTCTGCAGTTACCTTTGTTCTTATGTTATGTTAATTTTATTTCTTAGACTTCTACTGTTAGTGTAATATACCCTAAATGAATTGTTTTTTTGCGGACCTTCTCTTTCCCTGATCGTTTTGCCAATTCCTTTCTCCCACAAACACATACTATTATTACCTCCTTCCTCCAAATCAATTCCCATACCTCTATCTACTAACAGTTTAAACCCAAACAAACACCTCTAACCACTTCTTCTAACGAGTTCGCAACAGCAACAACCCCAGCTCTCGATAGATGCACCCCATCACGAGCATACATTTCATTTCTTCCATAGAAGTGTTCCCAGTTGTCTATGAAAGATATTGCATTTGATTTGCAATATCTTTCCAGCCGGCAATTGACACCAAGTGCCCTCGATATCCATTCATTTCCCACTCCCTTTCTTGGAAGAATGCCACATATGATCGGGATTCCTCCCTTGCTCCTAACTAACTCTATGGCTGTTTTATACCTCTGAATCAGTTCCTCACTCCTAACTCGACCAACATCATTTCCTCCCACGCTAATGCAAATAATGGGATTGTTCCCATTACCAGCCATAATATCATTCATAAGAACATAAGAACAAAGGTAACTGCAGAAGGCTTATTGGCCCATACGAGGCAGCTCCTATTCTATAACCACCCAATCCCACTCATATACTTGTCCAACCCGTGCTTGAAACAATCGAGGGACCCCACCTCCACAATGTTACGCGGCAATTGGTTCCACAAATCAACAACCCTGTTACTGAACCAGTATTTACCCAAGTCTTTCCTAAATCTAAACTTATCCAATTTATATCCATTGTTTCGTGTTCTGTCCTGTGTTGATACTTTTAATACCCTATTAATATCCCCCCGGTTATGTCCATTCATCCACTTGTAAACCTCTATCATGTCACCCCTAACTCTTCGCCTTTCCAGTGAATGCAACTTAAGCTTTGTTAATCTTTCTTCATATGAAAGATTTCTAATTTGGGGAATTAACTTAGTCATCCTACGCTGGACACGTTCAAGTGAATTTATATCCATTCTATAATATGGCGACCAAAACTGAACTGCATAATCTAAATGGGGCCTAACTAGAGCAAGATATAGCTTGAGAACCACACCAGGTGTCTTGTTACTAACGCTGCGATTAATAAATCCAAGTGTCCGATTTGCCTTATTACGAACATTTATGCATTGATCCTTTTGTTTTAAATTCTTACTAATCATAACTCCCAGATCCCTTTCGCAATCCGACTTCGCAATCACAACACCATCTAGCTCGTATCTTGTAACTCTATCATCATTACCTAACCTCAGAACTTTACATTTATCAGCATTAAACTGCATCTGCCAATCCTTTGACCATTTCAAAACCCTATCTAGATCAACTTGAAGTGATAGTGAGTCCTCCTCCGAATTAATTTCCCTACCGATTTTCGTATCATCGGCAAATTTGCAAATGTTGCTACTCAAACCTGAATCTAAATCATTTATATATATTATAAACAACAGAGGTCCCAGGACAGAGCCTTGAGGCACTCCACTTACAACATTTTCCCACTCTGACTTGATTCCATTTATACTAACTCTCTGTTTCCTTTGGTATAGCCATGCCCTAATCCAGCTTAATATAGCACCCCCAATACCATGAGACTCTATCTTTTTAATCAGTCTTTCATGTGGCACTGTATCAAAAGCTTTGCTAAAGTCAAGGTATACAACATCGCAATCCTTACCACTATCAACTGCCTCAACAATGCTAGAATAAAAAGATAACAAATTTGTTAAACATGAACGGCCATTTATAAAACCATGTTGCGACTCAATTATTAATTTATGTTTTTCAAGATGAAGACGAATTTTATTTGCTATTATAGATTCGAGTAACTTTCCCACAATAGACGTTAGGCTAATTGGTCGATAGTTAGACGCAAGTGATCTATCTCCTTTCTTAAAAACTGGTATCACATTAGCAACTTTCCAAAACTCTGGCACTCTGCCTGACTCTATTGATTTATTAAATATGGTTGACAGTGGGTCACAAAGCTCCTCTTTGCATTCTTTAAGCACCCTAGCAAACACTTCATCCGGCCCTGGGGATTTGTTTGGTTTGAGTTTTACTATTTGTTTAAGAACATCCTCCCTGGTAACTGCTAAACTCGTCAACCTGTCCTCGTCCCCACCCACATAGACTTGTTCGGCTGAAGGCATATTGTTAAGTTCCTCTTTAGTAAATACAGATACAAAATATTTATTAAAAATACTACTCATCTCTTCATCACTATCTGTTATTTGACCTGTCTCAGTTTTTAATGGACCTATCCTTTCCCTAGTCTTAGTACGATATAACTGAAAAAACCCTTTAGGATTTGTCTTTGCTTGCCCTGCTATGCGAACTTCATAGTTTCTTTTTGCTTTCCTTATCTCTTTTTTAACATTTCTAACCAGTTGTACGAATTCCTGTTCTAAAGTGACCTCCCCATTTTTAATCCTTTTGTACCAAGCTCTCTTTTTACCTATAAGGTTCTTCAAATTCTTTGTTATCCACTTTGGGTCATTAGTATTCGATCTATTCAATTTGTATGGTATACTACGTTCCTGTGCTTTGTTTAGAATATTCTTAAATAAGTTATATATTGAATCCACATCGAAATCCCCATTTAAGTCACCTATCGCTGGGTTCATGTCTCGCTCCAAGACCGGCCCACACCCCATACCCAAGACTTTCCAATCAATTTGACCCAAAAAATTTCTTAGGCTATTAAAATCAGCTTTTCGAAAATCTGGCACTTTAACAGAATTTTCTCCTACTGGTCTATTCCATTCTATGCTAAATCTGATTTCTTTGTGATCACTGCTCCCTAGCTCACTCCCTATTTCGATGTCATTAATTTGCGTTTCCCTGTTAGTTAACACTAAATCTAAAATATTATTTTCCCGTGTTGGTTCCTTAATGTGTTGCGTAAGAAAGCAATCGTCAATTAATTCTAGAAAATCTTCTGCTTCACTATTCCCTGTTTTGTTCAACCAGTTTATTCCGCTAAAATTAAAGTCACCCATGACATAAATACTGTTAGATCTAGATGCTCTAGATATTTCATCCCATAGATGCTTTGCTTCCATTCTGTCTAAATTTGGTGGCCTATATATTACTCCTATTATAATATTATTAGCTTTTTCGTTTAATTCAATCCAAATAGTTTCTGTGTGTGGCTCTGTTTTGATTCCCTCTTTGAGACTACATTTCAAATTGTCCCTAACATATATGGCTACTCCACCTCCTCGTCTAATATATCTATCTGTGTGAAATAGTTTAAATCCATATATTTGATATTCAGCTAATAGTTCTCTATTTTCTACATTCATCCACGTTTCGGTAAGTGCAATAATATCTATTTTTTCTGTGCAGACAAGAGCATTTTAATTCGTTTTGGATTTATTAATCGCAGCGTTAGTAACAAGACACCTGGTGTGGTTCTCAAGCTATATCTTGCTCTAGTTAGGCCCCATTTAGATTATGCAGTTCAGTTTTGGTCGCCATATTATAGAATGGATATAAATTCACTTGAACGTGTCCAGCGTAGGATGACTAAGTTAATTCCCCAAATTAGAAATCTTTCATATGAAGAAAGATTAACAAAGCTTAAGTTGCATTCACTGGAAAGGCGAAGAGTTAGGGGCGACATGATAGAGGTTTACAAGTGGGTGAATGGACATAACAAGGGGGATATTAATAGGGTATTAAAAGTATCAACACAGGACAGAACACGAAACAATGGGTATAAATTGGAGAAGTTTAGATTTAGGAAAGACTTGGGTAAATACTGGTTCAGTAACAGGGTTGTAGATTTGTGGAACCAATTGCCGCGTAACGTGGTGGAGGTGGGGTCCCTCGATTGTTTCAAGCGCGGGTTGGACAAGTATATGAGTGGGATTGGGTGGTTATAGAATAGGAGCTGCCTCGTATGGGCCAATAGGCCTTCTGCAGTTACCTTTGTTCTTATGTTATGTTAATTTTATTTCTTAGACTTCTACTGTTAGTGTAATATACCCTAAATGAATTGTTTTTTTGCGGACCTTCTCTTTCCCTGATCGTTTTGCCAATTCCTTTCTCCCACAAACACATACTATTATTACCTCCTTCCTCCAAATCAATTCCCATACCTCTATCTACTAACAGTTTAAACCCAAACAAACACCTCTAACCACTTCTTCTAACGAGTTCGCAACAGCAACAACCCCAGCTCTCGATAGATGCACCCCATCACGAGCATACATTTCATTTCTTCCATAGAAGTGTTCCCAGTTGTCTATGAAAGATATTGCATTTGATTTGCAATATCTTTCCAGCCGGCAATTGACACCAAGTGCCCTCGATATCCATTCATTTCCCACTCCCTTTCTTGGAAGAATGCCACATATGATCGGGATTCCTCCCTTGCTCCTAACTAACTCTATGGCTGTTTTATACCTCTGAATCAGTTCCTCACTCCTAACTCGACCAACATCATTTCCTCCCACGCTAATGCAAATAATGGGATTGTTCCCATTACCAGCCATAATATCATTCATAAGAACATAAGAACAAAGGTAACTGCAGAAGGCTTATTGGCCCATACGAGGCAGCTCCTATTCTATAACCACCCAATCCCACTCATATACTTGTCCAACCCGTGCTTGAAACAATCGAGGGACCCCACCTCCACAATGTTACGCGGCAATTGGTTCCACAAATCAACAACCCTGTTACTGAACCAGTATTTACCCAAGTCTTTCCTAAATCTAAACTTATCCAATTTATATCCATTGTTTCGTGTTCTGTCCTGTGTTGATACTTTTAATACCCTATTAATATCCCCCCGGTTATGTCCATTCATCCACTTGTAAACCTCTATCATGTCACCCCTAACTCTTCGCCTTTCCAGTGAATGCAACTTAAGCTTTGTTAATCTTTCTTCATATGAAAGATTTCTAATTTGGGGAATTAACTTAGTCATCCTACGCTGGACACGTTCAAGTGAATTTATATCCATTCTATAATATGGCGACCAAAACTGAACTGCATAATCTAAATGGGGCCTAACTAGAGCAAGATATAGCTTGAGAACCACACCAGGTGTCTTGTTACTAACGCTGCGATTAATAAATCCAAGTGTCCGATTTGCCTTATTACGAACATTTATGCATTGATCCTTTTGTTTTAAATTCTTACTAATCATAACTCCCAGATCCCTTTCGCAATCCGACTTCGCAATCACAACACCATCTAGCTCGTATCTTGTAACTCTATCATCATTACCTAACCTCAGAACTTTACATTTATCAGCATTAAACTGCATCTGCCAATCCTTTGACCATTTCAAAACCCTATCTAGATCAACTTGAAGTGATAGTGAGTCCTCCTCCGAATTAATTTCCCTACCGATTTTCGTATCATCGGCAAATTTGCAAATGTTGCTACTCAAACCTGAATCTAAATCATTTATATATATTATAAACAACAGAGGTCCCAGGACAGAGCCTTGAGGCACTCCACTTACAACATTTTCCCACTCTGACTTGATTCCATTTATACTAACTCTCTGTTTCCTTTGGTATAGCCATGCCCTAATCCAGCTTAATATAGCACCCCCAATACCATGAGACTCTATCTTTTTAATCAGTCTTTCATGTGGCACTGTATCAAAAGCTTTGCTAAAGTCAAGGTATACAACATCGCAATCCTTACCACTATCAACTGCCTCAACAATGCTAGAATAAAAAGATAACAAATTTGTTAAACATGAACGGCCATTTATAAAACCATGTTGCGACTCAATTATTAATTTATGTTTTTCAAGATGAAGACGAATTTTATTTGCTATTATAGATTCGAGTAACTTTCCCACAATAGACGTTAGGCTAATTGGTCGATAGTTAGACGCAAGTGATCTATCTCCTTTCTTAAAAACTGGTATCACATTAGCAACTTTCCAAAACTCTGGCACTCTGCCTGACTCTATTGATTTATTAAATATGGTTGACAGTGGGTCACAAAGCTCCTCTTTGCATTCTTTAAGCACCCTAGCAAACACTTCATCCGGCCCTGGGGATTTGTTTGGTTTGAGTTTTACTATTTGTTTAAGAACATCCTCCCTGGTAACTGCTAAACTCGTCAACCTGTCCTCGTCCCCACCCACATAGACTTGTTCGGCTGAAGGCATATTGTTAAGTTCCTCTTTAGTAAATACAGATACAAAATATTTATTAAAAATACTACTCATCTCTTCATCACTATCTGTTATTTGACCTGTCTCAGTTTTTAATGGACCTATCCTTTCCCTAGTCTTAGTACGATATAACTGAAAAAACCCTTTAGGATTTGTCTTTGCTTGCCCTGCTATGCGAACTTCATAGTTTCTTTTTGCTTTCCTTATCTCTTTTTTAACATTTCTAACCAGTTGTACGAATTCCTGTTCTAAAGTGACCTCCCCATTTTTAATCCTTTTGTACCAAGCTCTCTTTTTACCTATAAGGTTCTTCAAATTCTTTGTTATCCACTTTGGGTCATTAGTATACGATCTATTCAATTTGTATGGTATACTACGTTCCTGTGCTTTGTTTAGAATATTCTTAAATAAGTTATATAATGAATCCACATCGAAATCCCCATTTAAGTCACCTATCGCTGGGTTCATGTCTCGCTCCAAGACCGGCCCACACCCCATACCCAAGCCTTTCCAATCAATTTGACCCAAAAAATTTCTTAGGCTATTAAAATCAGCTTTTCGAAAATCTGGCACTTTAACAGAATTTTCTCCTACTGGTCTATTCCATTCTATGCTAAATCTGATTTCTTTGTGATCACTGCTCCCTAGCTCACTCCCTATTTCGATGTCATTAATTTGCGTTTCCCTGTTAGTTAACACTAAATCTAAAATATTATTTTCCCGTGTTGGTTCCTTAATGTGTTGCGTAAGAAAGCAATCGTCAATTAATTCTAGAAAATCTTCTGCTTCACTATTCCCTGTTTTGTTCAACCAGTTTATTCCGCTAAAATTAAAGTCACCCATGACATAAATACTGTTAGATCTAGATGCTCTAGATATTTCATCCCATAGATGCTTTGCTTCCATTCTGTCTAAATTTGGTGGCCTATATATTACTCCTATTATAATATTATTAGCTTTTTCGTTTAATTCAATCCAAATAGTTTCTGTGTGTGGCTCTGTTTTGATTCCCTCTTTGAGACTACATTTCAAATTGTCCCTAACATATATGGCTACTCCACCTCCTCGTCTAATATATCTATCTGTGTGAAATAGTTTAAATCCATATATTTGATATTCAGCTAATAGTTCTCTATTTTCTACATTCATCCACGTTTCGGTAAGTGCAATAATATCTATTTTTTCTGTGCAGACAAGAGCATTTAATTCGTTAATTTTATTTCTTAGACTTCTACTGTTAGTGTAATATACCCTAAGTGAATTGTTATTTTGCGGACCTTCTCTTTCCCTGATCGTTTTGCCAATTCCTTTCTCCCACAAACACATACTTTTAATACCTCCTTCCTCCAAATCAATTCCCATACCTCTATCTACTAACAGTTTAAACCCAAACAAACACCTCTAACCACTTCTTCTAGCGAGTTCGCAACAGCAACAACCCCAGCTCTCGATAGATGCACCCCATCACGAGCATACATTTCATTTCTTCCATAGAAGTGTTCCCAGTTGTCTATGAAAGATATTGCATTTGATTTGCAATATCTTTCCAGCCGGCAATTGACACCAAGTGCCCTCGATATCCATTCATTTCCCACTCCCTTTCTTGGAAGAATGCCACATATGATCGGGAATGCCACATATGATCGGGACCACATATGATCATGTTGTTTATAATATCACCAATGCCAGCTCCGGGATAGCAAACCCTTAACCTGTTCCCCCTATCTCTAGCACAAAACGTTCTATCCAAATACCTTATCTGGGAATCTCCCACAACTAATGTTTGCTTAGGTACTTCCTTTACTTTCTGAGGGGCCTGCGCTTCCTTTCTCTTCGTTGCTTTCCCTTTTGCGCGATCCACAGTCTCTCCACAGCACTCGTCCTCCAAAACGTCAAATGAATTAGAAGTTGCTATGGCGTTTGAAGGCGGCTTTATCAAAATCTTCTTAAGGCCCCTGTCTTTCACACCTCTCCAAGACGAGGTCCCTCCACTGCTGGTCTCCTCCTTCGTTACCTCTCGTTGTCCCTTCAGCTGACGCACCTCCTCCCGCAGAAAGTCCAACTCTGTCCTCAGGGCTCCCACTAGAGTCACCAGGTCCTTAACTACAACTTCCATATTGCAATGATAATATAACAACACTCAGGAGCTCCGGTTAACACAACCTCTCACTGTGACTTCACCTGACCGACTTATGTTCTTATGTTTTCATTTTACTCTTTATGCTCAATTAGTATTAAGCTTTAGTCATTTAAGTTTTTCATGCCCGAAACGCTTTGCGTAATAGTGGCTTTAGGCATTTTATGTACTAGCCCTAACTATAAATCCATCACTCTTTGTAAAATCTCTTGTATGTATGTACCTTACCTAAATAAACATTTGATTTGATTTGATTCTTTATAACATAAGAACAAGGTAACTGCAGAAGGCCTATTGGCCCATACGAGGCAGCTCCTATCTATAACCACCCAATCCCACTCATATACTTGTCCAACCCGCGCTTGAAGCAAACTTTATAAGTGCCAGAGTTTATAAATAAGTACCAATTTATATAAGTGCTTCTTTACAGTCTGACTGTTAGTCATGGCGTGCTTCCTCACGCTACAATATTTACTGTAATTTTACCTTTGCTTTCGCCCCATGCCTATGTTTATATATTGGGTAGTGCTGTTATTGTTGTTCAGGACATTTAATGCTCAAGCCAGCTCCTATTTAGCCCTGTTGCTTTACCCTACTCTAAACGCTGGCTATATAAATTTTTATATTATTGTCTTTCAGTTACAATGTGTTATGCCTCGCAACTTATTTATCCGCAATTTATTTATCTTGGACCCGTGATGCGGGTCCAAGCTTCTTGCTGTTACCTTCCTTGGGCTTGCAACTACGATTTGTTTCTCTCTGCAATTTATTATTACAATTTAGCATTGCCCTCGTGCATGTTTTATTAACTTATTAAAACTCTGGCTTCTTGTATCCAGTTATTTATTAAGTAAAGTAACCTAGGTTGTGCTAGTTCCTGAGTTACAAGCCTCATGCCTCTGACTTTAAGATTATCTTGGTATTGCGTATCATTAATTTACCTCAATTTATTACTGCAATTTATGCGGGTCAAGCTGCATGTTATTTACTCTTACTGGTTTTGCAATTGTGATTGTTTAACTATTGTTTGCCATTAAGTTATCAAGTAACTCAGCTAGGCTGTGATAGGCGCAGAGTACGGCCCCCCACCCCACCTTGCCTCTTGCTTTAAGATTACTGGCCCTGAATTTACGTTTAGTTACATCAGCTAACTATTCCCGCAAATTATGCAGCGTCTTGCTGCATGTGTATTATTTATTACTGGTTTACAATTATGTTTGTTTATCATTTTGCTTATTGCTTTTAAGTTATTAGGTAAAGTCAGCTAGGTTATTCTAGCTGCTGTGTCGCAGGCCTCCGGCCTCTAAGAACATAAGAACAAAGGCAACTGCAGAAGGCCTATTGGCCCATACGAGGCAGCTCCTATTTATAACCACCCAATCCCACTCATATACATGTCCAACCCGCGCTTGAAACAATCGAGGGACCCCACCTCCACCACGTTACGCGGCAACTGGTTTCACAAATCAACAACCCTGTTACTGAACCAGTATTTACCCAAGTCTTTCCTAAATCTAAACTTATCCAACTTATACCCATTGTTTCGTGTTCTGTCTTGTGTTGATAATTTTAATACCCTATTAATATGCCCTTGTTACGTCCATTCATCCACTTGTAAGCCTTTATCATGTCACCCCTAACTCTTTGCCTTTCCAGTGAATGCAACTTAAGCTTTGTTAATCTTTCTTCATATGAAAGATTTCTAATTTGGGGAATTAACTTAGTCATCCTACGTTGGACACGTTCAAGTGAATTTATATCCATTCTATAGTACGGCGACCAAAACTGAACTGCATAATCTAAATGGGGGCCTAACCAGAGCAAGATATAGCTTAAGAACCACACCAGGTGTCTTGTTACTAACGCTTCGATTAATAAATCCCAGTGTCCTATTCGCCTTATTACGAACATTCATGCATTGATCCTTTTGTTTTAAATTCTTACTAATCATAACTCCCAGATCCCTTTCGCAATCCGACTTCGCAATCTCAACACCATTTAGCTCGTATCTTGTAACTCTATCATCATTACCTAGCCTCAGAACTTTACATTTATCAGCATTAAACTGCATCTGCCAAGCCTTTGACCATTTCAAAACCTAATCTAGATCAACTTGAAGTGATAGTGAGTCCTCCTCCGATTTAATTTCCCTACCGATTTTCGTATCATCGGCAAATTTGCAAATGTTGCTACTCAAACCTGAATCTAAATCATTTATATATATTATAAACAACAGAGGTCCCAGGACAGAGCCCTGAGGTACTCCACTAACAACATTATCCCACTCTGACTTAACCCCATTTATACTAACTCTCTGTTTCCTTTGGAATAGCCATGTCCTAATCCAACTTAATATAGCACCTCCAATACCATGAGCTTCTATTTTTTTAATTAGTCTTTCATGTGGCACTGTATAAAAAGCTTTGCTAAAGTCAAGGTACACAACATCACAATCCTTACCACTATGAACTGCCTCAACTATACTGGAATAAAAAGTTAGAACATAAGAACATAACATAAGAACAAAGGTAACTGCAGAAGGCCTATTGGCCCATGCGAGGCAGCTCCTATTCTATAACCACCCAATCCCACTCATATACTTGTCCAACCCGTGCTTGAAACAATCGAGGGACCCCACCTCCACAATGTTACGCGGCAATTGGTTCCACAAATCAACAACCCTGTTACTGAACCAGTATTTACCCAAGTCTTTCCTAAATCTAAACTTATCCAATTTATACCCATTGTTTCGTGTTCTGTCCTGTGTTGATACTTTTAATACCCTATTAATATCCCCCCGGTTATGTCCATTCATCCACTTGTAAACCTCTATCATGTCACCCCTAACTCTTCGCCTTTCCAGTGAATGCAACTTAAGCTTTGTTAATCTTTCTTCATATGAAAGATTTCTAATTTGGGGAATTAACTTAGTCATCCTACGCTGGACACGTTCAAGTGAATTTATATCCATTCTATAATATGGCGACCAAAACTGAACTGCATAATCTAAATGGGGCCTAACTAGAGCAAGATATAGCTTGAGAACCACACCAGGTGTCTTGTTACTAACGCTGCGATTAATAAATCCAAGTGTCCGATTTGCCTTATTACGAACATTTATGCATTGATCCTTTTGTTTTAAATTCTTACTAATCATAACTCCCAGATCCCTTTCGCAATCCGACTTCGCAATCACAACACCATCTAGCTCGTATCTTGTAACTCTATCATCATTACCTAACCTCAGAACTTTACATTTATCAGCATTAAACTGCATCTGCCAATCCTTTGACCATTTCAAAACCCTATCTAGATCATCTTGAAGTGATAGTGAGTCCTCCTCCGAATTAATTTCCCTACCGATTTTCGTATCATAAGAACATAAGAACATAAGAACAAAGGTAACTGCAGAAGGCCTATTGGCCCATACGAGGCAGCTCCTATTCTATAACCACCCAATCCCACTCATATACTTGTCCAACCCGTGCTTGAAACAATCGAGGGACCCCACCTCCACAATGTTACGCGGCAATTGGTTCCACAAATCAACAACCCTGTTACTGAACCAGTATTTACCCAAGTCTTTCCTAAATCTAAACTTATCCAATTTATATCCATTGTTTCGTGTTCTGTCCTGTGTTGATACTTTTAATACCCTATTAATATCCCCCCGGTTATGTCCATTCATCCACTTGTAAACCTCTATCATGTCACCCCTAACTCTTTGCCTTTCCAGTGAATGCAACTTAAGCTTTGTTAATCTTTCTTCATATGAAAGATTTCTAATTTGGGGAATTAACTTAGTCATCCTACGCTGGACACGTTCAAGTGAATTTATATCCATTCTATAATATGGCGACCAAAACTGAACTGCATAATCTAAATGGGGCCTAACTAGAGCAAGATATAGCTTGAGAACCACACCAGGTGTCTTGTTACTAACGCTGCGATTAATAAATCCAAGTGTCCGATTTGCCTTATTACGAACATTTATGCATTGATCCTTTTGTTTTAAATTCTTACTAATCATAACTCCCAGATCCCTTTCGCAATCCGACTTCGCAATCACAACACCATCTAGCTCGTATCTTGTAACTCTATCATCATTACCTAACCTCAGAACTTTACATTTATCAGCATTAAACTGCATCTGCCAATCCTTTGACCATTTCAAAACCCTATCTAGATCAACTTGAAGTGATAGTGAGTCCTCCTCCGAATTAATTTCCCTACCGATTTTCGTATCATCGGCAAATTTGCAAATGTTGCTACTCAAACCTGAATCTAAATCATTTATATATATTATAAACAACAGAGGTCCCAGGACAGAGCCTTGAGGCACTCCACTTACAACATTTTCCCACTCTGACTTGATTCCATTTATACTAACTCTCTGTTTCCTTTGGTATAGCCATGCCCTAATCCAGCTTAATATAGCACCCCCAATACCATGAGACTCTATTTTTTTAATCAGTCTTTCATGTGGCACTGTATCAAAAGCTTTGCTAAAGTCAAGGTATACAACATCGCAATCCTTACCACTATCAACTGCCTCAACAATGCTAGAATAAAAAGATAACAAATTTGTTAAACATGAACGGCCATTTATAAAACCATGTTGCGACTCAATTATTAATTTATGTTTTTCAAGATGAAGACGAATTTTATTTGCTATTATAGATTCGAGTAACTTTCCCACAATAGACGTTAGGCTAATTGGTCGATAGTTAGACGCAAGTGATCTATCTCCTTTCTTAAAAACTGGTATCACATTAGCAACTTTCCAAAACTCTGGCACTCTGCCTGACTCTATTGATTTATTAAATATGGTTGACAGTGGGTCACAAAGCTCCTCTTTGCATTCTTTAAGCACCCTAGCAAACACTTCATCCGGCCCTGGGGATTTGTTTGGTTTGAGTTTTACTATTTGTTTAAGAACATCCTCCCTGGTAACTGCTAAACTCGTTAACCTGTCCTCGTCCCCACCCACATAGACTTGTTCGGCTGAAGGCATATTGTTAAGTTCCTCTTTAGTAAATACAGATACAAAATATTTATTAAAAATACTACTCATCTCTTCATCACTATCTGTTATTTGACCTGTCTCAGTTTTTAATGGACCTATCCTTTCCCTAGTCTTAGTACGATATAACTGAAAAAACCCTTTAGGATTTGTCTTTGCTTGCCCTGCTATGCGAACTTCATAGTTTCTTTTTGCTTTCCTTATCTCTTTTTTAACATTTCTAACCAGTTGTACGAATTCCTGTTCTAAAGTGACCTCCCCATTTTTAATCCTTTTGTACCAAGCTCTCTTTTTACCTATAAGGTTCTTCAAATTCTTTGTTATCCACTTTGGGTCATTAGTATACGATCTATTCAATTTGTATGGTATACTACGTTCCTGTGCTTTGTTTAGAATATTCTTAAATAAGTTATATATTGAATCCACATCGAAATCCCCATTTAAGTCACCTATCGCTGGGTTCATGTCTCGCTCCAAGACCGGCCCACACCCCATACCCAAGCCTTTCCAATCAATTTGACCCAAAAAATTTCTTAGGCTATTAAAATCAGCTTTTCGAAAATCTGGCACTTTAACAGAATTTTCTCCTACTGGTCTATTCCATTCTATGCTAAATCTGATTTCTTTGTGATCACTGCTCCCTAGCTCACTCCCTATTTCGATGTCATTAATTTGCGTTTCCCTGTTAGTTAACACTAAATCTAAAATATTATTTTCCCGTGTTGGTTCCTTAATGTGTTGCGTAAGAAAGCAATCGTCAATTAATTCTAGAAAATCTTCTGCTTCACTATTCCCTGTTTTGTTCAACCAGTTTATTCCGCTAAAATTAAAGTCACCCATGACATAAATACTGTTAGATCTAGATGCTCTAGATATTTCATCCCATAGATGCTTTGCTTCCATTCTGTCTAAATTTGGTGGCCTATATATTACTCCTATTATAATATTATTAGCTTTTTCGTTTAATTCAATCCAAATAGTTTCTGTGTGTGGCTCTGTTTTGATTCCCTCTTTGAGACTACATTTCAAATTGTCCCTAACATATATGGCTACTCCACCTCCTCGTCTAATATATCTGTCTGTGTGAAATAGTTTAAATCCATATATTTGATATTCAGCTAATAGTTCTCTATTTTCTACATTCATCCACGTTTCGGTAAGTGCAATAATATCTATTTTTTCTGTGCAGACAAGAGCATTTAATTCGTTAATTTTATTTCTTAGACTTCTACTGTTAGTGTAATATACCCTAAGTGAATTGTTATTTTGCGGACCTTCTCTTTCCCTGATCTTTTTGCCAATTCCTTTCTCCCACAAACACATACTTTTATTACCTCCTTCCTCCAAATCAATTCCCATACCTCTATCTACTAACAGTTTAAACCCAAACAAACACCTCTAACCACTTCTTCTAGCGAGTTCGCAACAGCAACAACCCCAGCTCTCGATAGATGCACCCCATCACGAGCATACATTTCATTTCTTCCATAGAAGTGTTCCCAGTTGTCTATGAAAGATATTGCATTTGATTTGCAATATCTTTCCAGCCGGCAATTGACACCAAGTGCCCTCGATATCCATTCATTTCCCACTCCCTTTCTTGGAAGAATGCCACATATGATCGGGATTCCTCCCTTGCTCCTAACTAACTCTATGGCTGTTTTATACCTCTGAATCAGTTCCTCACTCCTGACTCGACCAACATCATTTCCTCCCACGCTAATGCAAATAATGGGATTGTTCCCATTACCAGCCATAATATCATTCATGTTGTCATCGGCAAATTTGCAAATGTTGCTACTCAAACCTGAATCTAAATCATTTATATATATTATAAACAACAGAGGTCCCAGGACAGAGCCTTGAGGCACTCCACTTACAACATTTTCCCACTCTGACTTGATTCCATTTATACTAACTCTCTGTTTCCTTTGGTATAGCCATGCCCTAATCCAGCTTAATATAGCACCCCCAATACCATGAGACTCTATCTTTTTAATCAGTCTTTCATGTGGCACTGTATCAAAAGCTTTGCTAAAGTCAAGGTATACAACATCGCAATCCTTACCACTATCAACTGCCTCAACAATGCTAGAATAAAAAGATAACAAATTTGTTAAACATGAACGGCCATTTATAAAACCATGTTGAGACTCAATTATTAATTTATGTTTTTCAAGATGAAGACGAATTTTATTTGCTATTATAGATTCGAGTAACTTTCCCACAATAGACGTTAGGCTAATTGGTCGATAGTTAGACGCAAGTGATCTATCTCCTTTCTTAAAAACTGGTATCACATTAGCAACTTTCCAAAACTCCGGCACTCTGCCTGACTCTATTGATTTATTAAATATGGTTGACAGTGGGTCACAAAGCTCCTCTTTGCATTCTTTAAGCACCCTGGCAAACACTTCATCCGGCCCTGGGGATTTGTTTGGTTTGAGTTTTACTATTTGTTTAAGAACATCCTCCCTGGTAACTATTAAACTCGTCAACCTGTCCTCGTCCCCACCCACATAGACTTGTTCGGCTGAAGGCATATTGTTAAGTTCCTCTTTAGTAAATACAGATACAAAATATTTATTAAAAATACTACTCATCTCTTCATCACTATCTGTTATTTGACCTGTCTCAGTTTTTAATGGACCTATCCTTTCCCTAGTCTTAGTACGATATAACTGAAAAAAACCTTTAGGATTTGTCTTTGCTTGCCCTGCTATGCGAACTTCATAGTTTCTTTTTGCTTTCCTTATTTCTTTTTTAACATTTCTAACCAGTTGTATGAATTCCTGTTCTAAAGTGACCTCCCCATTTTTAATCCTTTTGTACCAAGCTCTCTTTTTACCTATAAGGTTCTTCAAATTCTTTGTTATCCACTTTGGGTCATTAGTATTCGATCTATTCAATTTGTATGGTATACTACGTTCCTGTGCTTTGTTTAGAATATTCTTAAATAAGTTATATATTGAATCCACATCGAAATCCCCATTTAAGTCACCTATCGCTGGGTTCATGTCTCGCTCCAAGACCGGCCCACACCCCATACCCAAGACTTTCCAATCAATTTGACCCAAAAAATTTCTTAGGCTATTAAAATCAGCTTTTCGAAAATCTGGCACTTTAACAGAATTTTCTCCTACTGGTCTATTCCATTCTATGCTAAATCTGATTTCTTTGTGATCACTGCTCCCTAGCTCACTCCCTATTTCGATGTCATTAATTTGCGTTTCCCTGTTAGTTAACACTAAATCTAAAATATTATTTTCCCGTGTTGGTTCCTTAATGTGTTGCGTAAGAAAGCAATCGTCAATTAATTCTAGAAAATCTTCTGCTTCACTATTCCCTGTTTTGTTCAACCAGTTTATTCCGCTAAAATTAAAGTCACCCATGACATAAATACTGTTAGATCTAGATGCTCTAGATATTTCATCCCATAGATGCTTTGCTTCCATTCTGTCTAAATTTGGTGGTCTATATATTACTCCTATTATAATATTATTAGCTTTTTCGTTTAATTCAATCCAAATAGTTTCTGTGTGTGGCTCTGTTTTGATTCCCTCTTTGAGACTACATTTCAAATTGTCCCTAACATATATGGCTACTCCACCTCCTCGTCTAATATATCTATCTGTGTGAAATAGTTTAAATCCATATATTTGATATTCAGCTAATAGTTCTCTATTTTCTACATTCATCCACGTTACGGTAAGTGCAATAATATCTATTTTTTCTGTGCAGACAAGAGCATTTAATTCGTTAATTTTATTTCTTAGACTTCTACTGTTAGTGTAATATACCCTAAGTGAATTGTTATTTTGCGGACCTTCTCTTTCCCTGGTCGTTTTGCCAATTCCTTTCTCCCACAAACACATACTTTTATTACCTCCTTCCTCCAAATCAATTCCCATACCTCTATCTACTAACAGTTTAAACCCAAACAAACACCTCTAACCACTTCTTCTAACGAGTTCGCAACAGCAACAACCCCAGCTCTCGATAGATGCACCCCATCACGAGCATACATTTCATTTCTTCCATAGAAGTGTTCCCAGTTGTCTATGAAAGATATTGCATTTGATTTGCAATATCTTTCCAGCCGGCAATTGACACCAAGTGCCCTCGATATCCATTCATTTCCCACTCCCTTTCTTGGAAGAATGCCACATATGATCGGGATTCCTCCCTTGCTCCTAACTAACTCAATGGCTGTTTTATACCTCTGAATCAGTTCCTCACTCCTAACTCGGCCAACATCATTTCCTCCCACGCTAATGCAAATAATGGGATTGTTCCCATTACCAGCCATAATATCATTCATGTTGTTTATAATATCACCAATGCCAGCTCCGGGATAGCAAACCCTTAACCTGTTCCCCCTATCTCTAGCACAAAACGTTCTATCCAAATACCTTATCTGGGAATCTCCCACAACTAATGTTTGCTTAGGTACTTCCTTTACCCTCTGAAAAATTAGCAAATTTGTTAAACATGAACGGCCATTTGTAAAACCATATTGCGACTCATTTATTAATTTATGTTTTTCAAGATGGAGACGAATTGTATTTGCAATTATTGATTCAAGTAACTTTCCCACAATAGACGTTAGGCTAATTGGCCGATAGTTTGACGCAAGTGATCTATCTCCTTTCTTAAAAATTGGTACCACATTAGCTACCTTCCATGACTCTGGCACTCTGCCTGACTCTATTAATTTATTAAATATGGAAGACAGTGGCTCGGAAAGCTCCTCTTTGCATTCTTTAAGCACCCTGGCAAACACTTCATCCGGCCCTGGGGATTTGTTTGGTTTTAGTTTTTCTAATTGTTTAATTACATCCTCCCTGGTAACTGCTAAACTAGTCAACCTGTCCTCATCCCTACCCACATAGACTTGTTCGGCTGAAGGCATATTGTTAAGTTCTTCTTTAGTAAATACAGATATAAAATATTTGTTAAAAATACTACTCATCTCCTTGTCATTATCCGTTATTTGACCTGTCTCCGATTTTAATGGACCTATCCTTTCCCTAGTCTTAGTTCGATATAACTGAAAAACCCTTTAGGATATGACTTTGCTTGCTCTGTTATGCGAACTTCATAGTTTTTTTGCTTTCCTAATCTCTTTTTTAACATTTCTAACCAGTTGTACGAATTCCTGTTCTAAAGTGACCTCCCCATTTTTAATCCTTTTGTACCAAGCTCTCTTTTTACCTATAAGGTTCTTTAAATTATTTGTTATCCACTTTGGGTCATTAGTATTCGATCTATTCAATTTGTATGGTATACTACGTTCCTGTGCTTTGTTTAGAATATTCTTAAATAAATTATAAAATAAAATAAAATAAAATAAAATGTTTATTTAGGTAAGGTACATACATACAATGAATTTTTACAAAGATTGGTTGACTTATAGGTAGAGCTAGTACATTCAATGCCTAAAGCCACTATTACGCAAAGCGTTTCGGGCATGATAAACTTAAATGACAAGCTTAATACTAATTGAGCATAATGAGTAAAATGAAAACAAGAAATGAAAACATAGATGAAAAAGCAGCACAAATACAATTATGTCGACAAACAGCGCTCTTTAAAGAAAAACAGACATTGGTTGACAATAGAAGGGTAAGGTAGGTTACAGGGAATTTATTAGGTATAGCTTCGTTATTAACTTAAACTGGTTGAGAGAGGTACAGTCTTTAACATGGTTGGGAAGGTCATTCCACATTCTGGGCCCCTTGATTTGTAGAGCATTTCTAGTTTGATTAAGTCGTACTCTAGGAATATCAAAACTGTATTTATTTCTGGTGTGGTGCTCATGGGTTCTGTTACAACCTTCTATGAAGCTTTTGAGATCAGGATTGGCATTATAGTTTAGCGTTTTATATATGTATAATACACATGAGAGAATGTGCAGTGACTTAATGTCTAACATATTCAGAGATTTGAGTAGGGGTACCGAGTGATGTCTGGGGCCAGAATTGGATATTGTCCTAATAGCAGCTTTGTGTTGAGTAATTAGAGGACGTAAGTGATTTTGGGTAGTAGAGCCCCAAGCACAAATACCATAGTTGAGATATGGATAGATAAGGGAGTAATAGAGAGTCACCAGGGCAGGGCGGGGTACATAATATCTGATCTTAGAAAGAATGCCCACAGTTTTTGAAACTTTTTTTGATATGTTTAGAATGTGTCCCTGGAAATTCAGCTTATGGTCAATGAGAATGCCAAGGAATTTGCCATCTAATTTGTTACAAATTTGGGTATTGTTTATTTTGAGATTTATTTGATTAAAGGACTTATTGCCAAACAGAATATAGAAAGTTTTGTCAATGTTAAGGGTGAGTTTGTTGGCAGTTAGCCACAGATGGACTTTATTTAGCTCAGTATTTACTGTGGCATTTAGAGCAAGGGGATCAGGACTGGAGTAAATGAAGGTTGTGTCGTCAGCAAATAGAATTGGTTTGAGGTGTTGGGAGGCATTTGGAAGGTCATTAATGTAGATGAGAAAGAGGAGAGGGCCAAGTATGCTGCCCTGGGGAACACCAATGTTGATGGGTAGGGTGGGAGAAATTGTATTATTCACAGAAACATATTGGAGCCTGTCAGTAAGGTAGGATTTGAGGTATTGTAGGGAGTGTCCTCTGACTCCATAATGATGTAATTTAAGAAGAAGGTTTTGGTGGTTGACAGTATCAAAAGCTTTACGCAGGTCCACAAATAACCCAACAGGGAACTCATTTTTATCAAGAGCTGTATGAATCGAGTTAAGCATACTAATAAGTGCATCGTTAGTGCTTTTTTGGGTCTGAAGCCATATTGGCAAGGGCTAAGTATATTGAGTTTGGCTAGATATGAGTAAAGCTGCTTATAGATTAGTTTTTCAAAAATTTTTGACAAGTTAGGCAGGATTGATATAGGTCTGTAGTTGTTAACATCTGTGAGATCACCACATTTGTGGACAGGCGTTACTCTCGATTTTTTTAGAATATCTGGAAAGGTTTGGAGTTCAAGTGACTTGTTGAAGAGCAAAGCAATAGCAGGGGCTAAAGATCTGGAGGCTTTTTTGTAAATTAAAGTTGGTATCTCCTCAAGGGCACCAGACTTGGTTTTAAGGGAAAGGATTATTTCATTGACGTCAGTGGAATTAATAGGCTTTAGGTACAGAGACTGTGGATAGTTACCTGTAAGATAGTCCTTAATGTCTGTACTGGAAGATGGAATATCATTAGCAAGGGATGAACCAATGGAAGAGAAGAACCTATTGAACTCAATAGCAGAATCAGGGGCTGAAAGCTGACCATCGTTATTAGACAGGAGAGTCGGTTTGTTATTTAAAGACTTCTTTGATCCCAATATTTGTGAAATTGTTCTCCAAGTTTGTTTAATGTTGCTCTTTATTTGGGTAAATTTATCTTCGTAGTATTTAGTTTTGGCTCGTCTAATTATTTTAGATAGCAATAATGAGTAATTCTTTGAGACTTCTTTGGAGACAATTCCTAACCTATACTTCATCTCAAAGTCATGTTTTTTATTAATAGATTTAAGTATTCCCTTTGTAAGCCAGGGATTGTTAAGCCTTTTGGTTGTGACTTGTTTTGTAAGCATAGGACAGTGGGTATTATAAAGGCTAAGAGTTTTTTGAAGAAAAGATTGCCCTGCTAGGTTGATATCCTCTATTTTACCTAACTCGGACTCCCAGTTGACATTATCAGCAGCAGTTATAAAATTGTCTATAGCAGTTTCATTGTGTAGGCTAAAACGTATCTCTCTTGACTCAAGAGGTGGTTTGCTAATGTTAGTTAAGAGAAATGTGGGGTAATGGTCTGTAGTGCTATCGGTGATTATACCTGAAGTAAGCGGAGAGGTTATGTTTGTCCAGATGTGATCTAGAGTCGTGGCAGTGCTATCAGTGATTCTAGTAGGTCTAGTGATTAAGGATATGAGGAAGCAGGAATTCATACAGTTGAGGAAGCTAAAGCAGTGGGGTGTTCTGGCTCGCAGAGGTCAATATTAAAGTCCCCTGCGATAATTAGGTGGTTTTTGTTCAGTCTGTTATCAAGTATTAGATTTCTAAGGTTTGAGTTGAATTCGGACACATCAGTGTTAGGAATTCTATAAACTGCACCCACAGACAGGACAGACTCGGCACCCTTGACTCTGAAGCTGGCGAAGATATACTCCCCATAACAGTCTCTAGTTCTAATTTCTTTTAAGCATGTTAGTTCTTGGTGGTAGTAAAGAGCAGTGCCACCACCTCTCTGAAGTTGACGACAGCAGGAATGTCGTTCATGGGTTCATGTCTCGCTCTAAGACCGGCCCACACCCCATACTCAAGACTTTCCAATCTATTTGACCAAAAAATTTCTTAGGCTATTAAAATCAGCTTTTCGAAAATCTGGCACTTTAACAGAATTTTCTCCTACAGGTCTATTCCATTTTATGCTAAATCTGATTACTTTGTGATCACTGTTCCCTAGCTCACACCCTATTTCGATGTCATTAATTTGTATTTCCCTGTTAGTTAACACTAAATCTAAAATATTATTTTCCCCGCGTTGGTTCCTTAATGTGTTGCGTAAGAAAGCAATCGTCAATTAATTCTAGAAAATCTTCTGCTTCACTGTTCCTTGTTTTGTTCAACCAGTTTATTCCACTAAAATTAAAGTCACCCATGACATAAATACAGTTAGATCTAGATGCTCTAGATCTAACGCACATTCTTGCACATTCTAACGCACATTCTAGACGCACATTTATTCTAGACGCACATTCTAACGCACATTCTAGACGCACATTCTAACGCACATTCTAGACGCACATTCTTGCACATTCTAACGCACATTCTAGACGCACATTTATTCATCCTTTTATTTGGGAAATGAATGGATATGTGGGAAATGAATGGATATCGAGGGCACTTGGTGTCAATTGCCGGCTGGAAAGATATTGCAAATCAAATGCAATATCTTTCATAGACAACTGGGAACACTTCTATGGAAGAAATGAAATGTATGCTCGTGATGGGGTGCATCTATCGAGAGCTGGGGTTGTTGCTGTTGCGAACTCGCTAGAAGAAGTGGTTAGAGGTGTTTGTTTGGGTTTAAACTGTTAGTAGATAGAGGTATGGGAATTGATTTGGAGGAAGGAGGTAATAAAAGTATGTGTTTGTGGGAGAAAGGAATTGGCAAAACGATCAGGGAAAGAGAAGGTCCGCAAAATAACAATTCACTTAGGGTATATTACACTAACAGTAGAAGTCTAAGAAATAAAATTAACGAATTAAATGCTCTTGTCTGCACAGAAAAAATAGATATTATTGCACTTACCGAAACGTGGATGAATGTAGAAAATAGAGAACTATTAGCTGAATATCAAATATATGGATTTAAACTATTTCACACAGATAGATATATTAGACGAGGAGGTGGAGTAGCCATATATGTTAGGGACAATTTGAAATGTAGTCTCAAAGAGGGAATCAAAACAGAGCCACACTTAGAAACTATTTGGATTGAATTAAACGAAAAAGCTAATAATATTATAATAGGAGTAATATATAGGCCACCAAATTTAGACAGAATGGAAGCAAAGCATCTATGGGATGAAATATCTAGAGCATCTAGATCTAACAGTATTTATGTCATGGGTGACTTTAATTTTAGCGGAATAAACTGGTTGAACAAAACAGGGAATAGTGAAGCAGAAGATTTTCTAGAATTAATTGACGATTGCTTTCTTACGCAACACATTAAGGAACCAACACGGGAAAATAATATTTTAGATTTAGTGTTAACTAACAGGGAAACGCAAATTAATGACATCGAAATAGGGAGTGAGCTAGGGAGCAGTGATCACAAAGAAATCAGATTTAGCATAGAATGGAATAGACCAGTAGGAGAAAATTCTGTTAAAGTGCCAGATTTTCGAAAAGCTGATTTTAATAGCCTAAGAAATTTTTTGGGTCAAATTGATTGGAAAGGCTTGGGTATGGGGTGTGGGCCGGTCTTGGAGCGAGACATGAACCCAGCGATAGGTGACTTAAATGGGGATTTCGATGTGGATTCAATATATAACTTATTTAAGAATATTCTAAACAAAGCACAGGAACGTAGTATACCATACAAATTGAATAGATCGTATACTAATGACCCAAAGTGGATAACAAAGAATTTGAAGAACCTTATAGGTAAAAAGAGAGCTTGGTACAAAAGGATTAAAAATGGGGAGGTCACTTTAGAACAGGAATTCGTACAACTGGTTAGAAATGTTAAAAAAGAGATAAGGAAAGCAAAAAGAAACTATGAAGTTCGCATAGCAGGGCAAGCAAAGACAAATCCTAAAGGGTTTTTTCAGTTATATCGTACTAAGACTAGGGAAAGGATAGGTCCATTAAAAACTGAGACAGGTCAAATAACAGATAGTGATGAAGAGATGAGTAGTATTTTTAATAAATATTTTGTATCTGTATTTACTAAAGAGGAACTTAACAATATGCCTTCAGCCGAACAAGTCTATGTGGGTGGGGACGAGGACAGGTTGACGAGTTTAGCAGTTACCAGGGAGGATGTTCTCAAACAAATAGTAAAACTCAAACCAAACAAATCCCCAGGGCCGGATGAAGTGTTTGCTAGGGTGCTTAAAGAATGCAAAGAGGAGCTTTGTGACCCACTGTCAACCATATTTAATAAATCAATAGAGGCAGGCAGAGTGCCAGAGTTTTGGAAAGTTGCTAATGTGATACCAGTTTTTAAGAAAGGAGATAGATCTCTTGCGTCTAACTATCGACCAATTAGCCTAACGTCTATTGTGGGAAAGTTACTCGAATCTATAATAGCAAATAAAATTCGTCTTCATCTTGAAAAACATAAATTAATAATTGAGTCGCAACATGGTTTTATAAATGGCCGTTCATGTTTAACAAATTTGTTATCTTTTTATTCTAGCATTGTTGAGGCAGTTGATAGTGGTAAGGATTGCGATGTTGTATACCTTGACTTTAGCAAAGCTTTTGATACAGTGCCACATGAAAGACTGATTAAAAAAATAGAGTCTCATGGTATTGGGGGTGCTATATTAAGCTGGATTAGGGCATGGCTATACCAAAGGAAACAGAGAGTTAGTATAAATGGAATCAAGTCAGAGTGGGAAAATGTTGTAAGTGGAGTGCCTCAAGGCTCTGTCCTGGGACCTCTGTTGTTTATAATATATATAAATGATTTAGATTCAGGTTTGAGTAGCAACATTTGCAAATTTGCCGATGATACGAAAATCGGTAGGGAAATTAATTCGGAGGAGGACTCACTATCACTTCAAGTTGATCTAGAGAGGGTTTTGAAATGGTCAAAGGATTGGCAGATGCAGTTTAATGCTGATAAATGTAAAGTTCTGAGGTTAGGTAATGATGATAGAGTTACAAGATACGAGCTAGATGGTGTTGTGATTGCGAAGTCGGATTGCGAAAGGGATCTGGGAGTTATGATTAGTAAGAATTTAAAACAAAAGGATCAATGCATAAATGTTCGTAATAAGGCAAATCGGACACTTGGATTTATTAATCGCAGCGTTAGTAACAAGACACCTGGTGTGGTTCTCAAGCTATATCTTGCTCTAGTTAGGCCCCATTTAGATTATGCAGTTCAGTTTTGGTCGCCATATTATAGAATGGATATAAATTCACTTGAACGTGTCCAGCGTAGGATGACTAAGTTAATTCCCCAAATTAGAAATCTTTCATATGAAGAAAGATTAACAAAGCTTAAGTTGCATTCACTGGAAAGGCGAAGAGTTAGGGGTGACATGATAGAGGTTTACAAGTGGATGAATGGACATAACCGGGGGGATATTAATAGGGTATTAAAAGTATCAACACAGGACAGAACACGAAACAATGGATATAAATTGGATAAGTTTAGATTTAGGAAAGACTTGGGTAAATACTGGTTCAGTAACAGGGTTGTTGATTTGTGGAACCAATTGCCGCGTAACATTGTGGAGGTGGGGTCCCTCGATTGTTTCAAGCACGGGTTGGACAAGTATATGAGTGGGATTGGGTGGTTATAGAATAGGAGGTGCCTCGTATGGGCCAATAGGCCTTCTGCAGTTACCTTTGTTCTTATGTTCTTATGTTCTTATGTTCTCTAGATATTTCATCCCATAGATGCTTTGCTTCCATTCTGTCTAAATTTTGTGGCCTATATATAACGCCTATTATAATATTATTTGTTTTTTCGTTTAATTCTATCCAAATAGTTTCTGTGTGTGGCTCAGTTTTGATTCCCTCTTTGAGACTACATTTCAAATTGTCCCTAACATATATGGCTACTCCCCCTCCTCGTCTAATATATAAGAACATAAGAACAAAGGTAACTGCAGAAGGCCTATTGGCCCATACGAGGCAGCTCCTATTCTATAACCACCCAATCCCACTCATATACTTGTCCAACCCGTACTTGAAACAATCGAGGGACCCCACCTCCACAATGTTACGCGGCAATTGGTTCCACAAATCAACAACCCTGTTACTGAACCAGTATTTACCCAAGTCTTTCCTAAATCTAAACTTATCCAATTTATATCCATTGTTTCGTGTTCTGTCCTGTGTTGATACTTTTAATACCCTATTAATATCCCCCCGGTTATGTCCATTCATCCACTTGTAAACCTCTATCATGTCACCCCTAACTCTTCGCCTTTCCAGTGAATGCAACTTAAGCTTTGTTAATCTTTCTTCATATGAAAGATTTCTAATTTGGGGAATTAACTTAGTCATCCTACGCTGGACACGTTCAAGTGAATTTATATCCATTCTATAATATGGCGACCAAAACTGAACTGCATAATCTAAATGGGGCCTAACTAGAGCAAGATATAGCTTGAGAACCACACCAGGTGTCTTGTTACTAACGCTGCGATTAATAAATCCAAGTGTCCGATTTGCCTTATTACGAACATTTATGCATTGATCCTTTTGTTTTAAATTCTTACTAATCATAACTCCCAGATCCCTTTCGCAATCCGACTTCGCAATCACAACACCATCTAGCTCGTATCTTGTAAGAACATAAGAACATAAGAACAAAGGTAACTGCAGAAGGCCTATTGGCCCATACGAGGCAGCTCCTATTCTATAACCACCCAATCCCACTCATATACTTGTCCAACCCGTGCTTGAAACAATCGAGGGACCCCACCTCCACAATGTTACGCGGCAATTGGTTCCACAAATCAACAACCCTGTTACTGAACCAGTATTTACCCAAGTCTTTCCTAAATCTAAACTTATCCAATTTATATCCATTGTTTCGTGTTCTGTCCTGTGTTGATACTTTTAATACCCTATTAATATCCCCCCGGGCCTATTAATATCCCCCCGGATAACTTGTAACTCTATCATCATTACCTAACCTCAGAACTTTACATTTATCAGCATTAAACTGCATCTGCCAATCCTTTGACCATTTCAAAACCCTATCTAGATCAACTTGAAGTGATAGTGAGTCCTCCTCCGAATTAATTTCCCTACCGATTTTCGTATCATCGGCAAATTTGCAAATGTTGCTACTCAAACCTGAATCTAAATCATTTATATATATTATAAACAACAGAGGTCCCAGGACAGAGCCTTGAGGCACTCCACTTACAACATTTTCCCACTCTGACTTGATTCCATTTATACTAACTCTCTGTTTCCTTTGGTATAGCCATGCCCTAATCCAGCTTAATATAGCACCCCCAATACCATGAGACTCTATTTTTTTAATCAGTCTTTCATGTGGCACTGTATCAAAAGCTTTGCTAAAGTCAAGGTATACAACATCGCAATCCTTACCACTATCAACTGCCTCAACAATGCTAGAATAAAAAGATAACAAATTTGTTAAACATGAACGGCCATTTATAAAACCATGTTGCGACTCAATTATTAATTTATGTTTTTCAAGATGAAGACGAATTTTATTTGCTATTATAGATTCGAGTAACTTTCCCACAATAGACGTTAGGCTAATTGGTCGATAGTTAGACGCAAGTGATCTATCTCCTTTCTTAAAAACTGGTATCACATTAGCAACTTTCCAAAACTCTGGCACTCTGCCTGACTCTATTGATTTATTAAATATGGTTGACAGTGGGTCACAAAGCTCCTCTTTGCATTCTTTAAGCACCCTAGCAAACACTTCATCCGGCCCTGGGGATTTGTTTGGTTTGAGTTTTACTATTTGTTTAAGAACATCCTCCCTGGTAACTGCTAAACTCGTCAACCTGTCCTCGTCCCCACCCACATAGACTTGTTCGGCTGAAGGCATATTGTTAAGTTCCTCTTTAGTAAATACAGATACAAAATATTTATTAAAAATACTACTCATCTCTTCATCACTATCTGTTATTTGACCTGTCTCAGTTTTTAATGGACCTATCCTTTCCCTAGTCTTAGTACGATATAACTGAAAAAACCCTTTAGGATTTGTCTTTGCTTGCCCTGCTATGCGAACTTCATAGTTTCTTTTTGCTTTCCTTATCTCTTTTTTAACATTTCTAACCAGTTGTACGAATTCCTGTTCTAAAGTGACCTCCCCATTTTTAATCCTTTTGTACCAAGCTCTCTTTTTACCTATAAGGTTCTTCAAATTCTTTGTTATCCACTTTGGGTCATTAGTATACGATCTATTCAATTTGTATGGTATACTACGTTCCCACATAGACTTGTTCGGCAGTCCTGGGACCTCTGTTGTTTATAATATATATAAATGATTTAGATTCAGGTTTGAGTAGCAACATTTGTAAATTTGCCGATGATACGAAAATCGGTAGGGAAATTAATTCGGAGGAGGACTCACTATCACTTCAAGTTGATCTAGATAGGGTTTTGAAATGGTCAAAGGATTGGCAGATGCAGTTTAATGCTGATAAATGTAAAGTTCTGAGGTTAGGTAATGATGATAGAGTTACAAGATACGAGCTAGATGGTGTTGTGATTGCGAAGTCGGATTGCGAAAGGGATCTGGGAGTTATGATTAGTAAGAATTTAAAACAAAAGGATCAATGCATAAATGTTCGTAATAAGGCAAATCGGACACTTGGATTTATTAATCGCAGCGTTAGTAACAAGACACCTGGTGTGGTTCTCAAGCTATATCTTGCTCTAGTTAGGCCCCATTTAGATTATGCAGTTCAGTTTTGGTCGCCATATTATAGAATGGATATAAATTCACTTGAACGTGTCCAGCGTAGGATGACTAAGTTAATTCCCCAAATTAGAAATCTTTCATATGAAGAAAGATTAACAAAGCTTAAGTTGCATTCACTGGAAAGGCGAAGAGTTAGGGGCGACATGATAGAGGTTTACAAGTGGGTGAATGGACATAACAAGGGGGATATTAATAGGGTATTAAAAGTATCAACACAGGACAGAACACGAAACAATGGGTATAAATTGGATAAGTTTAGATTTAGGAAAGACTTGGGTAAATACTGGTTCAGTAACAGGGTTGTAGATTTGTGGAACCAATTGCCGCGTAACGTGGTGGAGGTGGGGTCCCTCGATTGTTTCAAGCGCGGGTTGGACAAGTATATGAGTGGGATTGGGTGGTTATAGAATAGGAGCTGCCTCGTATGGGCCAATAGGCCTTCTGCAGTTACCTTTGTTCTTATGTTCTTATGTTCTTATAAAACAGCCATAGAGTTAGTTAGGAGCAAGGGAGGAATCCCGATCATATGTGGCATTCTTCCAAGAAAGGGAGTGGGAAATGAATGGATATCGAGGGCACTTGGTGTCAATTGCCGGCTGGAAAGATATTGCAAATCAAATGCAATATCTTTCATAGACAACTGGGAACACTTCTATGGAAGAAATGAAATGTATGCTGGTGATGGGGTGCATCTATCGAGAGCTGGGGTTGTTGCTGTTGCGAACTCGCTAGAAGAAGTGGTTAGAGGTGTTTGTTTGGGTTTAAACTGTTAGTAGATAGAGGTATGGGAATTGATTTGGAGGAAGGAGGTAATAAAAGTATGTGTTCGTAGGAGAAAAGAATTGGCAAAATGATCAGGGAAAGAAAAGGGCCTCAAAATAACAGTTCACTTAGGGTATATTACACTAACAGTAGAAGTCTAAGAAATAAAATTAACGAATTAAATGCTCTTGTCTGCACAGAAAAAATAGATATTATTGCACTTACCGAAACGTGGATGAATGTAGAAAATAGAGAACTATTAGCTGAATATCAAATAAATAAATTTAAACTATTTCACACAGATAGATATAATATTTTAGATTTAGTGTTAACTAACAGGGAAACGCAAATTAATGACATCGAAATAGGGAGTGAGCTAGGGAGCAGTGATCACAAAGAAATCAGATTTAGCATAGAATGGAATAGACCAGTAGGAGAAAATTCTGTTAAAGTGCCAGATTTTCGAAAAGCTGATTTTAATAGCCTAAGAAATTTTTTGGGTCAAATTGATTGGAAAGGCTTGGGTATGGGGTGTGGGCCGGTCTTGGAGCGAGACATGAACCCAGCGATAGGTGACTTAAATGGGGATTTCGATGTGGATTCAATATATAACTTATTTAAGAATATTCTAAACAAAGCACAGGAACGTTTTGAGAGTTGCGAAAGACAGGGGCCTTAAGAAGACTTTGATAAAGCCGCCTTCAAACGCCATAGCAACTTCAAATTCATTTGACGTTTTGGAGGACGAGTGCTGTGGAGAGACTGTGGATCGCGCAAAAGGGAAAGCAACGAAGAGAAAGGAAGCGCAGGCCCCTCAGAAAGTAAAGGAAGTACCTAAGCAAACATTAGTTGTGGGAGATTCCCAGATAAGGTATTTGGATAGAACGTTTTGTGCTAGAGATAGGGGGAACAGGTTAAGGGTTTGCTATCCCGGAGCTGGCATTGGTGATATTATAAACAACATGAATGATATTATGGCTGGTAATGGGAACAATCCCATTATTTGCATTAGCGTGGGAGGAAATGATGTTGGTCGAGTCAGGAGTGAGGAACTGATTCAGAGGTATAAAACAGCCATAGAGTTAGTTAGGAGCAAGGGAGGAATCCCGATCATATGTGGCATTCTTCCAAGAAAGGGAGTGGGAAATGAATGGATATCGAGGGCACTTGGTGTCAATTGCCGGCTGGAAAGATATTGCAAATCAAATGCAATATCTTTCATAGACAACTGGGAACACTTCTATGGAAGAAATGAAATGTATGCTCGTGATGGGGTGCATCTATCGAGAGCTGGGGTTGTTGCTGTTGCGAACTCGCTAGAAGAAGTGGTTAGAGGTGTTTGTTTGGGTTTAAACTGTTAGTAGATAGAGGTATGGGAATTGATTTGGAGGAAGGAGGTAATAAAAGTATGTGTTTGTGGGAGAAAGGAATTGGCAAAACGATCTGGGAAAGAGAAGGTCCGCAAAATAACAATTCACTTAGGGTATATTACACTAACAGTAGAAGTCTAAGAAATAAAATTAACGAATTAAATGCTCTTGTCTGCACAGAAAAAATAGATATTATTGCACTTACCGAAACGTGGATGAATGTAGAAAATAGAGAACTATTAGCTGAATATCAAATATATGGATTTAAACTATTTCACACAGATAGATATATTAGACGAGGAGGTGGAGTAGCCATATATGTTAGGGACAATTTGAAATGTAGTCTCAAAGAGGGAATCAAAACAGAGCCACACACAGAAACTATTTGGATTGAATTAAACGAAAAAGCTAATAATATTATAATAGGAGTAATATATAGGCCACCAAATTTAGACAGAATGGAAGCAAAGCATCTATGGGATGAAATATCTAGAGCATCTAGATCTAACAGTATTTATGTCATGGGTGACTTTAATTTTAGCGGAATAAACTGGTTGAACAAAACAGGGAATAGTGAAGCAGAAGATTTTCTAGAATTAATTGACGATTGCTTTCTTACGCAACACATTAAGGAACCAACACGGGAAAATAATATTTTAGATTTAGTGTTAACTAACAGGGAAACGCAAATTAATGACATCGAAATAGGGAGTGAGCTAGGGAGCAGTGATCACAAAGAAATCAGATTTAGCATAGAATGGAATAGACCAGTAGGAGAAAATTCTGTTAAAGTGCCAGATTTTCGAAAAGCTGATTTTAATAGCCTAAGAAATTTTTTGGGTCAAATTGATTGGAAAGGCTTGGGTATGGGGTGTGGGCCGGTCTTGGAGCGAGACATGAACCCAGCGATAGGTGACTTAAATGGGGATTTCGATGTGGATTCAATATATAACTTATTTAAGAATATTCTAAACAAAGCACAGGAACGTAGTATACCATACAAATTGAATAGATCGTATACTAATGACCCAAAGTGGATAACAAAGAATTTGAAGAACCTTATAGGTAAAAAGAGAGCTTGGTACAAAAGGATTAAAAATGGGGAGGTCACTTTAGAACAGGAATTCGTACAACTGGTTAGAAATGTTAAAAAAGAGATAAGGAAAGCAAAAAGAAACTATGAAGTTCGCATAGCAGGGCAAGCAAAGACAAATCCTAAAGGGTTTTTTCAGTTATATCGTACTAAGACTAGGGAAAGGATAGGTCCATTAAAAACTGAGACAGGTCAAATAACAGATAGTGATGAAGAGATGAGTAGTATTTTTAATAAATATTTTGTATCTGTATTTACTAAAGAGGAACTTAACAATATGCCTTCAGCCGAACAAGTCTATGTGGGTTGGGACGAGGACAGGTTGACGAGTTTAGCAGTTACCAGGGAGGATGTTCTTAAACAAATAGTAAAACTCAAACCAAACAAATCCCCAGGGCCGGATGAAGTGTTTGCTAGGGTGCTTAAAGAATGCAAAGAGGAGCTTTGTGACCCACTGTCAACCATATTTAATAAATCAATAGAGTCAGGCAGAGTGCCAGAGTTTTGGAAAGTTGCTAATGTGATACCAGTTTTTAAGAAAGGAGATAGATCACTTGCGTCTAACTATCGACCAATTAGCCTAACGTCTATTGTGGGAAAGTTACTCGAATCTATAATAGCAAATAAAATTCGTCTTCATCTTGAAAAACATAAATTAATAATTGAGTCGCAACATGGTTTTATAAATGGCCGTTCATGTTTAACAAATTTGTTATCTTTTTATTCTAGCATTGTTGAGGCAGTTGATAGTGGTAAGGATTGCGATGTTGTATACCTTGACTTTAGCAAAGCTTTTGATACAGTGCCACATGAAAGACTGATTAAAAAAATAGAGTCTCATGGTATTGGGGGTGCTATATTAAGCTGGATTAGGGCATGGCTATACCAAAGGAAACAGAGAGTTAGTATAAATGGAATCAAGTCAGAGTGGGAAAATGTTGTAAGTGGAGTGCCTCAAGGCTCTGTCCTGGGACCTCTGTTGTTTATAATATATATAAATGATTTAGATTCAGGTTTGAGTAGCAACATTTGCAAATTTGCCGATGATACGAAAATCGGTAGGGAAATTAATTCGGAGGAGGACTCACTATCACTTCAAGTTGATCTAGATAGGGTTTTGAAATGGTCAAAGGATTGGCAGATGCAGTTTAATGCTGATAAATGTAAAGTTCTGAGGTTAGGTAATGATGATAGAGTTACAAGATACGAGCTAGATGGTGTTGTGATTGCGAAGTCGGATTGCGAAAGGGATCTGGGAGTTATGATTAGTAAGAATTTAAAACAAAAGGATCAATGCATAAATGTTCGTAATAAGGCAAATCGGACACTTGGATTTATTAATCGCAGCGTTAGTAACAAGACACCTGGTGTGGTTCTCAAGCTATATCTTGCTCTAGTTAGGCCCCATTTAGATTATGCAGTTCAGTTTTGGTCGCCATATTATAGAATGGATATAAATTCACTTGAACGTGTCCAGCGTAGGATGACTAAGTTAATTCCCCAAATTAGAAATCTTTCATATGAAGAAAGATTAACAAAGCTTAAGTTGCATTCACTGGAAAGGCGAAGAGTTAGGGGTGACATGATAGAGGTTTACAAGTGGATGAATGGACATAACCGGGGGATATTAATAGGGTATTAAAAGTATCAACACAGGACAGAACACGAAACAATGGATATAAATTGGATAAGTTTAGATTTAGGAAAGACTTGGGTAAATACTGGTTCAGTAACAGGGTTGTTGATTTGTGGAACCAATTGCCGCGTAACATTGTGGAGGTGGGGTCCCTCGATTGTTTCAAGCACGGGTTGGACAAGTATATGAGTGGGATTGGGTGGTTATAGAATAGGAGCTGCCTCGTATGGGCCAATAGGCCTTCTGCAGTTACCTTTGTTCTTATGTTCTTATGTTCTTAACGTAGTATACCATACAAATTGAATAGATCGTATACTAATGACCCAAAGTGGATAACAAAGAATTTGAAGAACCTTATAGGTAAAAAGAGAGCTTGGTACAAAAGGATTAAAAATGGGGAGGTCACTTTAGAACAGGAATTCGTACAACTGGTTAGAAATGTTAAAAAAGAGATAAGGAAAGCAAAAAGAAACTATGAAGTTCGCATAGCAGGGCAAGCAAAGACAAATCCTAAAGGGTTTTTTTCAGTTATATCGTACTAAGACTAGGGAAAGGATAGGTCCATTAAAAACTGAGACAGGTCAAATAACAGATAGTGATGAAGAGATGAGTAGTATTTTTAATAAATATTTTGTATCTGTATTTACTAAAGAGGAACTTAACAATATGCCTTAAGAACATAAGAACAAAGGTAACTGCAGAAGGCCTATTGGCCCATACGAGGCAGCTACTATTCTATAACCACCCAATCCCACTCATATACTTGTCCAACCCGTGCTTGAAACAATCGAGGGACCCCACCTCCACAATGTTACGCGGCAATTGGTTCCACAAATCAACAACCCTGTTACTGAACCAGTATTTACCCAAGTCTTTCCTAAATCTAAACTTATCCAATTTATATCCATTGTTTCGTGTTCTGTCCTGTGTTGATACTTTTAATACCCTATTAATATCCCCCCGGTTATGTCCATTCATCCACTTGTAAACCTCTATCATGTCACCCCTAACTCTTCGCCTTTCCAGTGAATGCAACTTAAGCTTTGTTAATCTTTCTTCATATGAAAGATTTCTAATTTGGGGAATTAACTTAGTCATCCTACGCTGGACACGTTCAAGTGAATTTATATCCATTCTATAATATGGCGACCAAAACTGAACTGCATAATCTAAATGGGGCCTAACTAGAGCAAGATATAGCTTGAGAACCACACCAGGTGTCTTGTTACTAACGCTGCGATTAATAAATCCAAGTGTCCGATTTGCCTTATTACGAACATTTATGCATTGATCCTTTTGTTTTAAATTCTTACTAATCATAACTCCCAGATCCCTTTCGCAATCCGACTTCGCAATCACAACACCATCTAGCTCGTATCTTGTAACTCTATCATCATTACCTAACCTCAGAACTTTACATTTATCAGCATTAAACTGCATCTGCCAATCCTTTGACCATTTCAAAACCCTATCTAGATCAACTTGAAGTGATAGTGAGTCCTCCTCCGAATTAATTTCCCTACCGATTTTCGTATCATCGGCAAATTTGCAAATGTTGCTACTCAAACCTGAATCTAAATCATTTATATATATTATAAACAACAGAGGTCCCAGGACAGAGCCTTGAGGCACTCCACTTACAACATTTTCCCACTCTGACTTGATTCCATTTATACTAACTCTCTGTTTCCTTTGGTATAGCCATGCCCTAATCCAGCTTAATATAGCACCCCCAATACCATGAGACTCTATCTTTTTAATCAGTCTTTCATGTGGCACTGTATCAAAAGCTTTGCTAAAGTCAAGGTATACAACATCGCAATCCTTACCACTATCAACTGCCTCAACAATGCTAGAATAAAAAGATAACAAATTTGTTAAACATGAACGGCCATTTATAAAACCATGTTGAGACTCAATTATTAATTTATGTTTTTCAAGATGAAGACGAATTTTATTTGCTATTATAGATTCGAGTAACTTTCCCACAATAGACGTTAGGCTAATTGGTCGATAGTTAGACGCAAGTGATCTATCTCCTTTCTTAAAAACTGGTATCACATTAGCAACTTTCCAAAACTCTGGCACTCTGCCTGACTCTATTGATTTATTAAATATGGTTGACAGTGGGTCACAAAGCTCCTCTTTGCATTCTTTAAGCACCCTGGCAAACACTTCATCCGGCCCTGGGGATTTGTTTGGTTTGAGTTTTACTATTTGTTTAAGAACATCCTCCCTGGTAACTGCTAAACTCGTCAACCTGTCCTCGTCCCCACCCACATAGACTTGTTCAGCTGAAGGCATATTGTTAAGTTCCTCTTTAGTAAATACAGATACAAAATATTTATTAAAAATACTACTCATCTCTTCATCACTATCTGTTATTTGACCTGTATCAGTTTTTAATGGACCTATCCTTTCCCTAGTCTTAGTACGATATAACTGAAAAAACCCTTTAGGATTTGTCTTTGCTTGCCCTGCTATGCGAACTTCATAGTTTCTTTTTGCTTTCCTTATCTCTTTTTTAACATTTCTAACCAGTTGTACGAATTCCTGTTCTAAAGTGACCTCCCCATCTTTAATCCTTTTGTACCAAGCTCTCTTTTTACCTATAAGGTTCTTCAAATTCTTTGTTATCCACTTTGGGTCATTAGTATTCGATCTATTCAATTTGTATGGTATACTACGTTCCTGTGCTTTGTTTAGAATATTCTTAAATAAGTTATATATTGAATCCACATCGAAATCCCCATTTAAGTCACCTATCGCTGGGTTCATGTCTCGCTCCAAGACCGGCCCACACCCCATACCCAAGACTTTCCAATCAATTTGACCCAAAAAATTTCTTAGGCTATTAAAATCAGCTTTTCGAAAATCTGGCACTTTAACAGAATTTTCTCCTACTGGTCTATTCCATTCTATGCTAAATCTGATTTCTTTGTGATCACTGCTCCCTAGCTCACTCCCTATTTCGATGTCATTAATTTGCGTTTCCCTGTTAGTTAACACTAAATCTAAAATATTATTTTCCCGTGTTGGTTCCTTAATGTGTTGCGTAAGAAAGCAATCGTCAATTAATTCTAGAAAATCTTCTGCTTCACTATTCCCTGTTTTGTTCAACCAGTTTATTCCGCTAAAATTAAAGTCACCCATGACATAAATACTGTTAGATCTAGATGCTCTAGATATTTCATCCCATAGATGCTTTGCTTCCATTCTGTCTAAATTTGGTGGCCTATATATTACTCCTATTATAATATTATTAGCTTTTTCGTTTAATTCAATCCAAATAGTTTCTGTGTGTGGCTCTGTTTTGATTCCCTCTTTGAGACTACATTTCAAATTGTCCCTAACATATATGGCTACTCCACCTCCTCGTCTAATATATCTATCTGTGTGAAATAGTTTAAATCCATATATTTGATATTCAGCTAATAGTTCTCTATTTTCTACATTCATCCACGTTTCGGTAAGTGCAATAATATCTATTTTTTCTGTGCAGACAAGAGCATTTAATTCGTTAATTTTATTTCTTAGACTTCTACTGTTAGTGTAATATACCCTAAGTGAATTGTTATTTTGCGGACCTTCTCTTTCCCTGATCGTTTTGCCAATTCCTTTCTCCCACAAACACATACTTTTATTACCTCCTTCCTCCAAATCAATTCCCATACCTCTATCTACTAACAGTTTAAACCCAAACAAACACCTCTAACCACTTCTTCTAGCGAGTTCGCAACAGCAACAACCCCAGCTCTCGATAGATGCACCCCATCACGAGCATACATTTCATTTCTTCCATAGAAGTGTTCCCAGTTGTCTATGAAAGATATTGCATTTGATTTGCAATATCTTTCCAGCCGGCAATTGACACCAAGTGCCCTCGATATCCATTCATTTCCCACATATCCATTCATTTCCCAAATAAAAGGATGAATAAATGTGCGTCTAGAATGTGCGTTAGAATGTGCAAGAATGTGCGTCTAGAATGTGCGTTAGAATGTGCGTCTAGAATAGAATGTGCGTTAGAATAAGGCAAATCGGATAAGGCAAATCGGACACTTGGATTTATTAATCGCAGCGTTAGTAACAAGACACCTGGTGTGGTTCTCAAGCTATATCTTGCTCTAGTTAGGCCCCATTTAGATTATGCAGTTCAGTTTTGGTCGCCATATTATAGAATGGATATAAATTCACTTGAACGTGTCCAGCGTAGGATGACTAAGTTAATTCCCCAAATTAGAAATCTTTCATATGAAGAAAGATTAACAAAGCTTAAGTTGCATTCACTGGAAAGGCGAAGAGTTAGGGGTGACATGATAGAGGTTTACAAGTGGATGAATGGACATAACCGGGGGGATATTAATAGGGTATTAAAAGTATCAACACAGGACAGAACACGAAACAATGGATATAAATTGGATAAGTTTAGATTTAGGAAAGACTTGGGTAAATACTGGTTCAGTAACAGGGTTGTTGATTTGTGGAACCAATTGCCGCGTAACATTGTGGAGGTGGGGTCCCTCGATTGTTTCAAGCACGGGTTGGACAAGTATATGAGTGGGATTGGGTGGTTATAGAATAGGAGCTGCCTCGTATGGGCCAATAGGCCTTCTGCAGTTACCTTTGTTCTTATGTTCTTATGTTCTTATGTTCTCTAGATATTTCATCCCATAGATGCTTTGCTTCCATTCTGTCTAAATTTTGTGGCCTATATATAACGCCTATTATAATATTATTTGTTTTTTCGTTTAATTCTATCCAAATAGTTTCTGTGTGTGGCTCAGTTTTGATTCCCTCTTTGAGACTACATTTCAAATTGTCCCTAACATATATGGCTACTCCCCCTCCTCGTCTAATATATCTATCTGTGTGAAATAGTTTAAATTTATTTATTTGATATTCAGCTAATAGTTCTCTATTTTCTACATTCATCCACGTTTCGGTAAGTGCAATAATATCTATTTTTTCTGTGCAGACAAGAGCATTTAATTCGTTAATTTTATTTCTTAGACTTCTACTGTTAGTGTAATATACCCTAAGTGAACTGTTATTTTGAGGCCCTTTTCTTTCCCTGATCATTTTGCCAATTCTTTTCTCCTACGAACACATACTTTTATTACCTCCTTCCTCCAAATCAATTCCCATACTACTATCTACTAACAGTTTAAACCCAAACAAACACCTCTAACCACTGGTTCCAACGAGTTTGCAACAGCAACAACCCCAGCCCTCGATAGATGCACTCCATCACGAGCATACATTTCATTTCTTCCATAGAAGTGTTCCCAGTTGTCTATGAAAGATATTGCATTTGATTTGCAATATCTTTCCAGCCGCCAATTGACACCAAGTGCCCTCGACATCCATTCATTTCCCACTCCCTTTCTTGGAAGAATGCCACATATGATCGGGATTCCTCCCTTGCTCCTAACTAATTCAATGGCTGTCCTGAATCTCTGTATTAGTTCCTCACTCCTAACTCGCCCAACATCATTACCCCCTGCACTAATACAAATAATGGGTTTGTTCCCATTTCCCGTCATAATATCATTCATGTTTCCAACAATATCACCAATTCCAGCTCTCGGAGAGCAAACTCTTAATCTGTTCCCCTTATCTCTGGCACAAAACGTTCTGTCTAAATACCTCAAGGCTCTGTCCTGGAACCTTTGTTGTTTATAATATATTTAAATGATTTGGATTCAGGTTTGAGTAGCAACATTTGCAAATTTGCCGATGATACGAAAATCGGTAGGGAAATTAATTCGGAGGAGGACTCACTATCACTTCAAGTTGATCTAGATAGGGTTTTGAAATGGTCAAAGGATTGGCAGATGCAGTTTAATGCTGATAAATGTAAAGTTCTGAGGTTAGGTAATGATGATAGAGTTACAAGATACGAGCTGGATGGTGTTGAGATTGCGAAGTCGGATTGCGAAAGGGATCTGGGAGTTATGATTAGTAAGAATTTAAAACAAAAGGATCAATGCATAAATGTTCGTAATAAGGCAAATCGGACACTTGGATTTATTAATCGCAGCGTTAGTAACAAGACACCTGGTGTGGTTCTCAAGCTATATCTTGCTCTAGTTAGGCCCCATTTAGATTATGCAGTTCAGTTTTGGTCGCCATATTATAGAATGGATATAAATTCACTTGAACGTGTCCAGCGTAGGATGACTAAGTTAATTCCCCAAATTAGAAATCTTTCATATAAAGAAAGATTAACAAAGCTTAAGTTGCATTCACTGGAAAGGCAAAGAGTTAGGGGTGACATGATAGAGGTTTACAAGTGGGTGTATGGACATAACAAAAGGTATATTAATAGGGTATTAAAAGTATCAACACAAGACAGAACACGAAACAATGGGTATAAATTGGATAAGTTTAGACTTAGGAAAGAACATAAGAACAAAGGTAACTGCAGAAGGCCTATTGGCCCATTCGAGGCAGCTCCTATTCTATAACCACCCAATCCCACTCATATACTTGTCCAACCCGCGCTTGAAACAATCGAGGGACCCCACCTCCACCACGTTACGCGGCAATTGGTTCCACAAATCAACAACCCTGTTACTGAACCAGTATTTACCCAAGTCTTTCCTAAATCTAAACTTATCCAATTTATACCCATTGTTTCGTGTTCTGTCTTGTGTTGATATTTTTAATACCCTATTAATATCCCCCCTGTTATGTCCATTCATCCACTTGTAAACCTCTATCATGTCGCCCCTAACTCGTCGCCTTTCCAGTGAATGCAACTTAAGCTTTGTTAATCTTTCTTCATATGAAAGATTTCTAATTTGGGGAATTAACTTAGTCATCCTACGCTGGACACGTTCAAGTGAATTTATATCCATTCTATAATATGGCGACCAAAACTGAACTGCATAATCTAAATGGGGCCTAACTAGAGCAAGATATAGCTTGAGAACCACACCAGGTGTCTTGTTACTAACGCTGCGATTAATAAATCCAAGTGTCCGATTTGCCTTATTACGAACATTTATGCATTGATCCTTTTGTTTTAAATTCTTACTAATCATAACTCCCAGATCCCTTTCGCAATCCGACTTCGCAATCACAACACCATCTAGCTCGTATCTTGTAACTCTATCATCATTACCTAACCTCAGAACTTTACATTTATCAGCATTAAACTGCATCTGCCAATCCTTTGACCATTTCAAAACCCTATCTAGATCAACTTGAAGTGATAGTGAGTCCTCCTCCGAATTAATTTCCCTACCGATTTTCGTATCATCAGCAAATTTGCAAATGTTGCTACTCAAACCTGAATCTAAATCATTTATATATATTATAAACAACAGAGGTCCCAGGACAGAGCCTTGAGGCACTCCACTTACAACATTTTCCCACTCTGACTTGATTCCATTTATACTAACTCTCTGTTTCCTTTGGTATAGCCATGCCCTAATCCAGCTTAATATAGCACCCCCAATACCATGAGACTCTATCTTTTTAATCAGTCTTTCATGTGGCACTGTATCAAAAGCTTTGCTAAAGTCAAGGTATACAACATCGCAATCCTTACCACTATCAACTGCCTCAACAATGCTAGAATAAAAAGATAACAAATTTGTTAAACATGAACGGCCATTTATAAAACCATGTTGAGACTCAATTATTAATTTATGTTTTTCAAGATGAAGACGAATTTTATTTGCTATTATAGATTCGAGTAACTTTCCCACAATAGACGTTAGGCTAATTGGTCGATAGTTAGACGCAAGTGATCTATCTCCTTTCTTAAAAACTGGTATCACATTAGCAACTTTCCAAAACTCTGGCACTCTGCCTGACTCTATTGATTTATTAAATATGGTTGACAGTGGGTCACAAAGCTCCTCTTTGCATTCTTTAAGCACCCTGGCAAACACTTCATCCGGCCCTGGGGATTTGTTTGGTTTGAGTTTTACTATTTGTTTAAGAACATCCTCCCTGGTAACTGCTAAACTCGTCAACCTGTCCTCGTCCCCACCCACATAGACTTGTTCAGCTGAAGGCATATTGTTAAGTTCCTCTTTAGTAAATACAGATACAAAATATTTATTAAAAATACTACTCATCTCTTCATCACTATCTGTTATTTGACCTGTATCAGTTTTTAATGGACCTATCCTTTCCCTAGTCTTAGTACGATATAACTGAAAAAACCCTTTAGGATTTGTCTTTGCTTGCCCTGCTATGCGAACTTCATAGTTTCTTTTTGCTTTCCTTATCTCTTTTTTAACATTTCTAACCAGTTGTACGAATTCCTGTTCTAAAGTGACCTCCCCATCTTTAATCCTTTTGTACCAAGCTCTCTTTTTACCTATAAGGTTCTTCAAATTCTTTGTTATCCACTTTGGGTCATTAGTATTCGATCTATTCAATTTGTATGGTATACTACGTTCCTGTGCTTTGTTTAGAATATTCTTAAATAAGTTATATATTGAATCCACATCGAAATCCCCATTTAAGTCACCTATCGCTGGGTTCATGTCTCGCTCCAAGACCGGCCCACACCCCATACCCAAGACTTTCCAATCAATTTGACCCAAAAAATTTCTTAGGCTATTAAAATCAGCTTTTCGAAAATCTGGCACTTTAACAGAATTTTCTCCTACTGGTCTATTCCATTCTATGCTAAATCTGATTTCTTTGTGATCACTGTTCCCTAGCTCACTCCCTATTTCGATGTCATTAATTTGCGTTTCCCTGTTTGTTAACACTAAATCTAAAATATTATTTTCCCGTGTTGGTTCCTTAATGTGTTGCGTAAGAAAGCAATCGTCAATTAATTCTAGAAAATCTTCTGCTTCACTATTCCCTGTTTTGTTCAACCAGTTTATTCCACTAAAATTAAAGTCACCCATGACATAAATACTGTAAGATCTAGATGCTCTAGATATTTCATCCCATAGGTGCTTTGCTTCCATTCTGTCTAAATTTGGTGGCCTATATATTACTCCTATTATAATATTATTATCTTTTTCGTTTAATTCTATCCAAATAGTTTCTGTGTGTGGCTCTGTTTTGATTCCCTCTTTGAGACTACATTTCAAATTGTCCCTAACATATATGGCTACTCCACCTCCTCGTCTAATATATCTATCTGTGTGAAATAGTTTAAATCCGTATATTTGATATTCAGCTAATAGTTCTCTATTTTCTACATTCATCCACGTTTCGGTAAGTGCAATAATATCTATTTTTTCTGTGCAGACAAGAGCATTTAATTCGTTAATTTTATTTCTTAGACTTCTACTGTTAGTGTAATATACCCTAAGTGAATTGTTATTTTGCGGACCTTCTCTTTCCCTGATCGTTTTGCCAATTCCTTTCTCCCACAAACATAAGAACATAAGAACATAAGAACAAAGGTAACTGCAGAAGGCCTATTGGCCCATACGAGGCAGCTCCTATTCTATAACCACCCAATCCCACTCATATACTTGTCCAACCCGTGCTTGAAACAATCGAGGGACCCCACCTCCACAATGTTACGCGGCAATTGGTTCCACAAATCAACAACCCTGTTACTGAACCAGTATTTACCCAAGTCTTTCCTAAATCTAAACTTATCCAATTTATATCCATTGTTTCGTGTTCTGTCCTGTGTTGATACTTTTAATACCCTATTAATATCCCCCCGGTTATGTCCATTCATCCACTTGTAAACCTCTATCATGTCACCCCTAACTCTTCGCCTTTCCAGTGAATGCAACTTAAGCTTTGTTAATCTTTCTTCATATGAAAGATTTCTAATTTGGGGAATTAACTTAGTCATCCTACGCTGGACACGTTCAAGTGAATTTATATCCATTCTATAATATGGCGACCAAAACTGAACTGCATAATCTAAATGGGGCCTAACTAGAGCAAGATATAGCTTGAGAACCACACCAGGTGTCTTGTTACTAACGCTGCGATTAATAAATCCAAGTGTCCGATTTGCCTTATTACGAACATTTATGCATTGATCCTTTTGTTTTAAATTCTTACTAATCATAACTCCCAGATCCCTTTCGCAATCCGACTTCGCAATCACAACACCATCTAGCTCGTATCTTGTAACTCTATCATCATTACCTAACCTCAGAACTTTACATTTATCAGCATTAAACTGCATCTGCCAATCCTTTGACCATTTCAAAACCCTATCTAGATCAACTTGAAGTGATAGTGAGTCCTCCTCCGAATTAATTTCCCTACCGATTTTCGTATCATCGGCAAATTTGCAAATGTTGCTACTCAAACCTGAATCTAAATCATTTATATATATTATAAACAACAGAGGTCCCAGGACAGAGCCTTGAGGCACTCCACTTACAACATTTTCCCACTCTGACTTGATTCCATTTATACTAACTCTCTGTTTCCTTTGGTATAGCCATGCCCTAATCCAGCTTAATATAGCACCCCCAATACCATGAGACTCTATTTTTTTAATCAGTCTTTCATGTGGCACTGTATCAAAAGCTTTGCTAAAGTCAAGGTATACAACATCGCAATCCTTACCACTATCAACTGCCTCAACAATGCTAGAATAAAAAGATAACAAATTTGTTAAGCATGAACGGCCATTTATAAAACCATGTTGCGACTCGATTATTAATTTATGTTTTTCAAGATGAAGACGAATTTTATTTGCTATTATAGATTCGAGTAACTTTCCCACAATAGACGTTAGGCTAATTGGTCGATAGTTAGACGCAAGTGATCTATCTCCTTTCTTAAAAACTGGTATCACATTAGCAACTTTCCAAAACTCTGGCACTCTGCCTGACTCTATTGATTTATTAAATATGGTTGACAGTGGGTCACAAAGCTCCTCTTTGCATTCTTTAAGCACCCTGGCAAACACTTCATCCGGCCCTGGGGATTTGTTTGGTTTGAGTTTTACTATTTGTTTAAGAACATCCTCCCTGGTAACTGCTAAACTCGTCAACCTGTCCTCGTCCCCACCCACATAGACTTGTTCGGCTGAAGGCATATTGTTAAGTTCCTCTTTAGTAAATACAGATACAAAATATTTATTAAAAATACTACTCATCTCATCATCACTATCTGTTATTTGACCTGTCTCAGTTTTTAATGGACCTATCCTTTCCCTAGTCTTAGTACGATATAACTGAAAAAACCCTTTAGGATTTGTCTTTGCTTGCCCTGCTATGCGAACTTCATAGTTTCTTTTTGCTTTCCTTATCTCTTTTTTAACATTTCTAACCAGTTGTACGAATTCCTGTTCTAAAGTGACCTCCCCATTTTTAATCCTTTTGTACCAAGCTCTCTTTTTACCTATAAGGTTCTTCAAATTCTTTGTTATCCACTTTGGGTCATTAGTATTCGATCTATTCAATTTGTATGGTATACTACGTTCCTGTGCTTTGTTTAGAATATTCTTAAATAAGTTATATATTGAATCCACATCGAAATCCCCATTTAAGTCACCTATCGCTGGGTTCATGTCTCGCTCCAAGACCGGCCCACACCCCATACCCAAGACTTTCCAATCAATTTGACCCAAAAAATTTCTTAGGCTATTAAAATCAGCTTTTCGAAAATCTGGCACTTTAACAGAATTTTCTCCTACTGGCCTATTCCATTCTATGCTAAATCTGATTTCTTTGTGATCACTGCTCCCTAGCTCACTCCCTATTTCGATGTCATTAATTTGCGTTTCCCTGTTAGTTAACACTAAATCTAAAATATTATTTTCCCGTGTTGGTTCCTTAATGTGTTGCGTAAGAAAGCAATCGTCAATTAATTCTAGAAAATCTTCTGCTTCACTATTCCCTGTTTTGTTCAACCAGTTTATTCCGCTAAAATTAAAGTCACCCATGACATAAATACTGTTAGATCTAGATGCTCTAGATATTTCATCCCATAGATGCTTTGCTTCCATTCTGTCTAAATTTGGTGGCCTATATATTACTCCTATTATAATATTATTAGCTTTTTCGTTTAATTCAATCCAAATAGTTTCTGTGTGTGGCTCTGTTTTGATTCCCTCTTTGAGACTACATTTCAAATTGTCCCTAACATATATGGCTACTCCACCTCCTCGTCTAATATATCTATCTGTGTGAAATAGTTTAAATCCATATATTTGATATTCAGCTAATAGTTCTCTATTTTCTACATTCATCCACGTTTCGGTAAGTGCAATAATATCTATTTTTTCTGTGCAGACAAGAGCATTTAATTCGTTAATTTTATTTCTTAGACTTCTACTGTTAGTGTAATATACCCTAAGTGAATTGTTATTTTGCGGACCTCTTTCCCTGATCGTTTTACCAATTCCTTTCTCCCACAAACACATACTTTTATTACCTCCTTCCTCCAAATCAATTCCCATACCTCTATCTACTAACAGTTTAAACCCAAACAAACACCTCTAACCACTTCTTCTAACGAGTTCGCAACAGCAACAACCCCAGCTCTCGATAGATGCACCCCATCACGAGCATACATTTCATTTCTTCCATAGAAGTGTTCCCAGTTGTCTATGAAAGATATTGCATTTGATTTGCAATATCTTTCCAGCCGGCAATTGACACCAAGTGCCCTCGATATCCATTCATTTCCCACTCCCTTTCTTGGAAGAATGCCACATATGATCGGGATTCCTCCCTTGCTCCTAACTAACTCTATGGCTGTTTTATACCTCTGAATCAGTTCCTCACTCCTAACTCGACCAACATCATTTCCTCCCACGCTAATGCAAATAATGGGATTGTTCCCATTACCAGCCATAATATCATTCATGTTGTTTATAATATCACCAATGCCAGCTCCGGGATAGCAAACCCTTAACCTGTTCCCCCTATCTCTAGCACAAAACGTTCTATCCAAATATATACTTTTATTACCTCCTTCCTCCAAATCAATTCCCATACCTCTATCTACTAACAGTTTAAACCCAAACAAACACCTCTAACCATTTCTTCCAACGAGTTCGCAACAGCAACAACCCCAGCTCTCGATAGATGCACCCCATCACGAGCATACATTTCATTTCTTCCATAGAAGTGTTCCCAGTTGTCTATGAAACATAAGAACATAAGAACAAAGGTAACTGCAGAAGGCCTATTGGCCCATACGAGGCAGCTCCTATTCTATAACCACCCAATCCCACTCATATACTTGTCCAACCCGTGCTTGAAACAATCGAGGGACCCCACCTCCACAATGTTACGCGGCAATTGGTTCCACAAATCAACAACCCTGTTACTGAACCAGTATTTACCCAAGTCTTTCCTAAATCTAAACTTATCCAATTTATACCCATTGTTTCGTGTTCTGTCCTGTGTTGATACTTTTAATACCCTATTAATATCCCCCCGGTTATGTCCATTCATCCACTTGTAAACCTCTATCATGTCACCCCTAACTCTTCGCCTTTCCAGTGAATGCAACTTAAGCTTTGTTAATCTTTCTTCATATGAAAGATTTCTAATTTGGGGAATTAACTTAGTCATCCTACGCTGGACACGTTCAAGTGAATTTATATCCATTCTATAATATGGCGACCAAAACTGAACTGCATAATCTAAATGGGGCCTAACTAGAGCAAGATATAGCTTGAGAACCACACCAGGTGTCTTGTTACTAACGCTGCGATTAATAAATCCAAGTGTCCGATTTGCCTTATTACGAACATTTATGCATTGATCCTTTTGTTTTAAATTCTTACTAATCATAACTCCCAGATCCCTTTCGCAATCCGACTTCGCAATCACAACACCATCTAGCTCGTATCTTGTAACTCTATCATCATTACCTAACCTCAGAACTTTACATTTATCAGCATTAAACTGCATCTGCCAATCCTTTGACCATTTCAAAACCCTATCTAGATCAACTTGAAGTGATAGTGAGTCCTCCTCCGAATTAATTTCCCTACCGATTTTCGTATCATCGGCAAATTTGCAAATGTTGCTACTCAAACCTGAATCTAAATCATTTATATATATTATAAACAACAGAGGTCCCAGGACAGAGCCTTGAGGCACTCCACTTACAACATTTTCCCACTCTGACTTGATTCCATTTATACTAACTCTCTGTTTCCTTTGGTATAGCCATGCCCTAATCCAGCTTAATATAGCACCCCCAATACCATGAGACTCTATCTTTTTAATCAGTCTTTCATGTGGCACTGTATCAAAAGCTTTGCTAAAGTCAAGGTATACAACATCGCAATCCTTACCACTATCAACTGCCTCAACAATGCTAGAATAAAAAGATAACAAATTTGTTAAACATGAACGGCCATTTATAAAACCATGTTGCGACTCAATTATTAATTTATGTTTTTCAAGATGAAGACGAATTTTATTTGCTATTATAGATTCGAGTAACTTTCCCACAATAGACGTTAGGCTAATTGGTCGATAGTTAGACGCAAGTGATCTATCTCCTTTCTTAAAAACTGGTATCACATTAGCAACTTTCCAAAACTCTGGCACTCTGCCTGACTCTATTGATTTATTAAATATGGTTGACAGTGGGTCACAAAGCTCCTCTTTGCATTCTTTAAGCACCCTGGCAAACACTTCATCCGGCCCTGGGGATTTGTTTGGTTTGAGTTTTACTATTTGTTTAAGAACATCCTCCCTGGTAACTGCTAAACTCGTCAACCTGTCCTCGTCCCCACCCACATAGACTTGTTCGGCTGAAGGCATATTGTTAAGTTCCTCTTTAGTAAATACAGATACAAAATATTTATTAAAAATACTACTCATCTCTTCATCACTATCTGTTATTTGACCTGTCTCAGTTTTTAATGGACCTATCCTTTCCCTAGTCTTAGTACGATATAACTGAAAAAACCCTTTAGGATTTGTCTTTGCTTGCCCTGCTATGCGAACTTCATAGTTTCTTTTTGCTTTCCTTATCTCTTTTTTAACATTTCTAACCAGTTGTACGAATTCCTGTTCTAAAGTGACCTCCCCATTTTTAATCCTTTTGTACCAAGCTCTCTTTTTACCTATAAGGTTCTTCAAATTCTTTGTTATCCACTTTGGGTCATTAGTATTCGATCTATTCAATTTGTATGGTATACTACGTTCCTGTGCTTTGTTTAGAATATTCTTAAATAAGTTATATATTGAATCCACATCGAAATCCCCATTTAAGTCACCTATCGCTGGGTTCATGTCTCGCTCCAAGACCGGCCCACACCCCATACCCAAGACTTTCCAATCAATTTGACCCAAAAAATTTCTTAGGCTATTAAAGATATTGCATTTGATTTGCAATATCTTTCCAGCCGGCAATTGACACCAAGTGCCCTCGATATCCATTCATTTCCCACTCCCTTTCTTGGAAGAATGCCACATATGATCGGGATTCCTCCCTTGCTCCTAACTAATTCTATGGCTGTTTTATACCTCTGAATCAGTTCCTCACTCCTAACTCGACCAACATCATTTCCTCCCACGCTAATGCAAATAATGGGATTGTTCCCATTACCAGCCATAATATCATTCATGTTGTTTATAATATCACCAATGCCAGCTCCGGGATAGCAAACCCTTAACCTGTTCCCCCTATCTCTAGCACAAAACGCTCTATCCAAATACCTTATCTGGGAATCTCCCACAACTAATGTTTGCTTAGGTACCTTTACTTTCTGAGGGGCCTGCGCTTCCTTTCTCTTCGTTGCTTTCCCTTTTGCGCGATCCGCAGTCTCACCACAGCACTCGTCCTCCAAAACGTCAAATGAATTAGAAGTTGCTATGGCGTTTGAAGGCGGCTTTATCAAAGTCTTCTTAAGGCCCCTGTCTTTCACAACTCTCCAAGACGAGGTCCCTTTACTACTGGTCTCCTCCTTCGTTACTTCTCGTTGTTCTTTAAGCTGACGCACCTCCTCCCGCAGAGAGTCCAACTCTGTCCTCAGGGCTCCCACTAGAGTCACCAGGTCCTTAACTACAACTTCCATATTGCTATGATAATATAACAACACTCCTTATAATATAACAACACTCTTGGGTAAATACTGGTTCAGTAACAGGGTTGTTGATTTGTGGAACCAATTACCGCGTAACGTGCTGGAGGTGGGGTCCCTCTATTGTTTCAAGCGTGGGTTGGACAAGTATATGAGTGGGATTGGGTGGTTATAAATAGGAGCTGCCTCGTATGGGCCAATAGGCCTTCTGCAGTTGCCTTTGTTCTTATGTTCTTATGTTCTTAAATACCTCACCTGGGAATCTCCCACAACCAAAATTCGCTTCGGTACCTCCTTAACTTTCTGAGCAGCCTGAGGGGCCTGCGCTCCGCCGCTCCTTGCTGATTTCTGTTCCGAGTGAACTGCAGGCTCACCACAGCACTCGTCCTCCAACACGCAAATGAATTTGCTGTCCTTAGTGCGTCTGTAGGCGGCCTTGTCAAGGTCTTCTTATGACCCCTGTCCTTCACGACTCTCCACGATGAGGTCCCGTCAACACTGGTCTCCTCCTTTGTTTCCTCCCGAAGTCTCAGCCGTCGTATTTCCTCCCGCAGGGAATCCATCTCTGCTCTCAGAGCTCCAACCAGACTCACCAAATCCTTCACTAATCCTTCCATTATTGCAATAATAATGTTACTACAATCGGAGCTTCAGCTAACACAACCTCTCACTGCACCTGCACCTAAACTCTAGCTTTAAGTTTTCATGGACTTGTATTTTCCATAAGTTTCCTTAATTTATTAATGAATTTTATGCAGTGTCAAGCTGCATGTTTTCTTTTGCTGGTTTTACATTTATGTTTGTTTAACTTTTGCTTATTGCCTTTAAGTTATTATGTAAAGTCAGCTAGGATGTGATAGTTGTAGGGATCGGGCCCTTGCCTCTTGCTTTAAGTTTATTCTGGCCCTGCATTTACGTTTAGTTTCCTCAGCAAATTTTCTGCATTTTACATCGCCCTTGCTGCATGTTTTTACTTTACTGGTTTACAATTATGTTTGTTTAACTTATGCTTCACCTTTAAGTTAAGTAAAGTCAGCTAGGATGTCCTAGACGCTGTCTTCGGGCCTCATTCCTCTCCCTTTAAGTTATCTTGGACTCGTATTATGATTAGTTCCTTCAGCAATTTATTGCTAATTATGCATTGCCTAAGTGCATGTTATTTTACTTACCGTTTTACCTTTATACTTGTTTTCTTGACTTTGTCATTAAGTTATTAAGTACTGACAGCTAGACAGCACCAGTTTTGTTTACCAGTACCAGTAAACGTTTCCAGTCGTTTTGTCTGCCCGGTGTAGCCCAAAAGAATCTGCAGCCTCGCGGCTGCTGGTTTATCCAGACATGTTGTCTGCCCGGTGTAGCACGGATGTCACTGTGGCCTCCCAGGCCGCTGGTTATCCAGACATGTTGTCTGCCCGGTGTAGCACGGATGTCACTAGCTGTGGCCTCCCAGGCTGCTGGTTATCCAGACATGTTGTCTGCCCGGTGTAGCACGGATGTCACTGTGGCCTCCCAGGCTGCTGGTTATCCAGACATGTTGTCTGCCCGGTGTAGCACGGATGTCACTGTGGCCTCCCAGGCTGCTGGTTATCCAGACATGTTGTCTGCCCGGTGTAGCACGGATGTCACTGTGGCCTCCCAGGCTGCTGGTTATCCAGACATGTTGTCTGCCCGGTGTAGCACGGATGTCACTAGCTGTGGCCTCAAAGGCCGCTGGTTTATCCAGACGTTTTGTCTGCCCAATGTAGCCAGGAAGGTTGTCATAGCCGCTGCCGTCTTCGCTGCCTGCGTTCAGGGGTCGATGTCCAGCCGACGTTCTTCCTGTGATGAGTTAAGCCGGCGATGTTATTCAGATATTATATTTATATTGGTCTTATAAATATGCGGCCTCCCAGGCCGCTGGTTTATCCAGATGTGTTGTCTGCCCGGTGTAGCCCGGAAGGTTTTTACAGCCACTGATGTCTTAGCTGCCTTCGTTCAGGGGTCGATGTCCAGCCGACGTTCTTCCCTGGTTGATGGGGTTCTGGGAGTTCTTCTACTCCCCAAGCCCGGCCCGAGGCCAGGCTTGACTTGTGAGAGCTTGGTCAACTAGGCTGTTGCTTGGAGCGGCCCGCAGGCCCACATACCCACCACAGCCTGGTTGGTCCGGCACTCCTTGGAGGAATAAATCTAGTTTCCTCTTGAAGATGTCCACGGTTGTTCCGGCAATATTTCTTATGCTTGCTGGGAGGGCGTTGAACAACCGCGGACCTCTGATGTTTATACTTGTTTGATTTCTTGTATGTATGTACCTTACCTAAATAAACATTTATTTATTTTTATTTATACAGTGTTCTCTGATTGTACCTATGGCACCTCTACTCTTCATTGGTTCTATTCTGCATTTTCTTCCATATCGTTCACTCCAGTACGTTGTTATTTTACTGTGTAGATTTGGTACTTGGCCCTTCAGTATCTTCCAGGTGTATATTATTTGATATCTCTCTCGTCTTCTTTCTAGTGAGTACATTTGGAGGGCTAGCTTTGAGACGATCCCAATAATTTAGGTGCTTTATTGCGTCTATGCGTGCCGTATATGTTCTCTGTATTCCCTCTATTTCAGCAATCTCTCCTGCTCTGAAGGGGTGAGTGAGTACTGAGCAGTACTCAAGACGGGACAACACAAGTGACTTGAAGAGTACAACCATTGTGATAGGATCCCTGGATTTGAAAGTTCTCGTAATCCATCTTATCATTTTTCTGGCTGTCGCAATATTTGCTTGGTTATGCTCCTTAAACGTTAGGTCGTCAGACATTATTATTCCCAAATCCTTTACATGTTCTTTACATCGCGGGCCCTACTATGGGCCCGCGATGTGTCGCTGTGTTCTAACGGCTGATGCTCGGTTGGGTCTTTTGCAGCTGGTCCAGCCGTCTGCCCTAGTGCTCGAGCCGCCGCTCTCTTCCTATGTTGTTGCTCAATTTTGGTGTCCAGCTGCTGCAGCTGTTGGTGTTCTGGCTGCTGACATTCCCGGCAGTCGGTGTTCTAGCTGCTGTGGGTGCAGCTGTTGCTGTCCCAGCTTGCTGCTGTTCAGGTGGAACATGGTCCAACTGCTGACGTTCCAGCGGTTGTTGGACCAGCGCCCATGCTACGGCTGAAGTTGTTCCTGATGTTCCGCGGTCCCAACTGATAATGCCCATCCTACTACGTTCCAGCTCCCAAGGGTCCAGCTGCCGACGCGCCAGTCCCCGAAGTTCCAGCAGAAGCGTTCCAGCTGACGTTGTGCCTATTAGCACTCCTTTCAGTTTATTGTATTTGATTGTAATTTATTTCAGCTTCATACATTAATCCCGTTTTCTCTAAAGAGTTATATTCCAGCATTATTTTGAGCATAATTTGTTTTGCAGTCGCACTTCCCTTACTGCTGAAGTTTCCCCATTTGCCCATTGCCGCTAATTTTGTATCTTCGGCAGCGGCCGAAGATACTCCCCACTCCCTTGTTGGCTCCCAGGTTCTATATTAGTGAAGGATTTGGTGAATCTGGTTGGAGCTCTGAGAGCAGAGATGGATTCCCTGCGGGAGGAGGTACGACGGCTGAGTCTTCGGGAGGAAACGAAGGAGGAGGCCAGTGTTGACGGGACCTCATTAAGAAGGACTGACGGGACCAGTATTAAGAAGACCTCGTCTTGAGAAGTTGTGAAAGACAGGGGTCTTTTTACTCGAATCTATAATAGCAAATAAAATTCGTCTTCATCTTGAAAAACATAAATTAATAATTGAGTCGCAACATGGTTTTATAAATGGCCGTTCATGTTTAACAAATTTGTTATCTTTTTATTCTAGCATAGTTGAGGCAGTTGATAGTGGTAAGGATTGTGATGTTGTGTACCTTGACTTTAGCAAAGCTTTTGATACAGTGCCACATGAAAGACTGATTAAAAAGATAGTCTCATGGTATTGGGGGTGCTATATTAAGCTGGATTAGGGCATGGCTATACCAAAGGAAGCAGAGAGTTAGTATAAATGGAATCAAGTCAGAGTGGGAAAATGTTGTAAGTGGAGTGCCTCAAGGCTCTGTCCTGGGACCTCTGTTGTTTATGATAATAATAATAATAATAATAATAATAATAATAATAATAATAATAATAATAATTAATAATTTTTAATTAGGTAAGGTATATACATAAAGAGATTTTACAAAGTTTGTTGGCTTTATAGATAGAGCTAGTACATACAATGCCTAAAGCCACTATTACGCAAAGCGTTTCGGGCAGGAAAAACATTAATGACTAAAGCTTAAAACTATTGGGTAAAAAGAATAAAATGTGTTGAGAACAAATAAAAATAGAGGTAAAAGAGGGGGGAACATTGTTGAAAAAGCCGCACAAATACAATTACAAATTATTACAGAAAATTACATTCAAACAACGTTGATTTGAAAAAAAAAAAAAAAACATACATGGGTTGACAACAGAGGGGTAAGGTAGGTTACAGGGAATTTATTAGGTATAGCTTCGTTTTTAACTTAAACTGGTTGAGAGAGGTACAGTCTTTAACATGGTTGGGAAGGTCATTCCACATTCTGGGCCCCTTGATTTGTAGAGCATTTCTGGTTTGATTAAGTCGTACTCTAGGAATATCAAAACTGTATTTATTTCTGGTGTGGTGCTCATGAGTTGTGTTACAACCTTCTATGAAGCTTTTGAGATCAGGATTGGCATTATAGTTTAGCGTTTTATATATGTATAATACACATGAGAGAATGTGCAGACTTAATGTCTAACATATTCAGAGATTTGAGTAGGGGTACCGAGTGATGTCTGGGGCCAGAATTGGATATTGTCCTAATAGCAGCTTTGTGTTGAGTAATTAGAGGACGTAAGTGATTTTGGGTAGCAGAGCCCCAAGCACAAATACCATAGTTGAGATATGGATATATAAGGGAGTAATAGAGAGTCACCAGGGCAGGGCATGGTACATAATATCTGATCTTAGAAAGAATGCCCACAGTTTTTGAAACTTTTTTTGATATGTTTAGAATGTGTCCCTGGAAATTCAGCTTGTGGTCAATGAGAATGCCAAGGAATTTGCCATCTAATTTGTTACAAATTTGGGTATTGTTTATATTGAGATTTATTTGATTAGAGGATTTATTGCCAAATAGAATATAGAAAGTTTTGTCAATGTTAAGGGTGAGTTTGTTGGCAGTTAGCCACAGATGGACTTTATTTAGCTCAGTATTTACTGTGGCATTTAGAGCAAGGGGATCAGGACTGGAGTAAATGAAGGTTGTGTCGTCAGCAAATAGAATTGGTTTGAGGTGTTGGGAGGCATTTGGAAGGTCATTAATGTAGATGAGAAAGAGGAGAGGGCCAAGTATGCTGCCCTGGGGAACACCAATGTTGATGGGTAGGGTGGGAGAAATTGTATTATTCACAGAAACACATTGGAGCCTGTCAGTAAGGTAGGATTTGAGGTATTGTAGGGAGTGTCCATAATGATGTAATTTAAGAAGAAGGTTTTGGTGGTTGACAGTATCGAAAGCTTTATGCAGGTCCACAAATAACCCAACAGGGAACTCATTTTTATCAAGAGCTGTATGAATCGAGTTAAGCATACTAATAAGTGCATCGTTAGTGCTTTTTTTGGGTCTGAAGCCATATTGGCAAGGGCTAAGTATATTGAGTTTGGCTAGATATGAGTAAAGCTGCTTATAGATTAGTTTTTCAAAAAATTTTGACAAATTTGGCAGGATTGATATAGGTCTGTAGTTGTTAACATCTGTGAGATCACCACATTTGTGGACAGGCGTTACTCTCGCTTTTTTTAGAATATCTGGAAAGGTTTGGAGTTCAAGTGACTTGTTGAAGAGCAAAGCAATAGCAGGGGCTAAAGATCTGGAGGCTTTTTTGTAGATTAAAGTTGGTATCTCCTCAAAGGCACCAGACTTGGTTTTTAGGGAAAGGATTATCTCATTGACGTCAGTGGAATTAATAGGCTTTAGGTACAGAGACTGTGGATAGTTACATGTAAGATAGTCCTTAATGTCAGTACTGGAAGATGGAATATCATTAGCAAGGGATGAACCAATGGAAGAGAAGAACCTATTGAACTCAATAGCAGAATCAGGGGCTGAAAGCTGACCATCGTTATTAGACAGGAGAGTCGGTTTGTTATTTAAAGACTTCTTTGATCCCAATATTTGTGAAATTGTTCTCCAAGTTTGTTTAATGTTGCTCTTTATTTGGGTAAATTTATCTTCGTAGTATTTAGTTTTGGCTCGTCTAATTATCTTAGGTAGCAATAATGAGTAATTCTTTGAGAATTCTTTGGAGACAATTCCTAACCTATACTTCTTCTCAAGGTCATGTTTTTTATTAACAGATTTAAGTATTCCCTTTGTAAGCCAGGGATTGTTAAGCCTTTTGGTTGTGACTTGTTTTGTAAGCATAGGACAGTGGGTATTATAAAGGCTAAGAGTTTTTTGAAGAAAAGATTGCACTGCTAGGTTGATGTCCTCTATGTTACCTATATCGGACTCCCAGTTGACATTATCAGCAGCAGTTATAAAATTGTCTATAGCAGTTTCATTGTGTAGTCTAAAACGTATCTCTCTTGACTCAAGTGGTTTGCTAACGTTAGTTAAGAGAAATGTGGGGTAATGGTCTGTAGTGCTATCGGTGATTATACCTGAAGTAAGCGGAGAGGTTATGTTTGTCCAGATGTGATGTAGAGTCGTGGCAGTACTATCAGTGATTCTAGTAGGTCTAGTGATTAAGGGTATGAGGAAGCAGGAATTCATACAGTTGAGGAAGCTAACAGCAGTAGGGTGTTCTGGCTCGCAGAGGTCAATATTAAAGTCTCCTGCGATAATTAGGTGGTTTTTGTTCAGTCTGTTATCAAGTATTAGATTTCTAAGGTTTGAGTTGAATTCGGACACATCAGTGTTAGGAATTCTATAAACTGCACCCACAGACAGGACAGACTTGGCACAGGACAGTATGAAGATATACTCCCCATAGCAGTCTCTAGTTCTAATTTCTTTTAAGCATGTTAGTTCTTGGTGGTAGTAAAGAGCAGTGCCACCACCTCTCTGAAGTTGACGACAGTTGTGAATTGCTGAGTAGTTAGGCATGTTAAAGAGTTGAGTAGTATCCTCTTTCAACCATGTTTCAGTAAGTATAATAAAAGAGAATTTGTTGTCAATAGCTTTAATCAAGGCACTAACATCATCGAAGTGTTTACCTAGGGATCTAACATTCAAATTGATTACAGAGATATTGTGATTATGAGTTAATACATTGTTTACATCATGTGCTGCAAAATATCTGCAATTTAGATCATTAAAGTGATTATTGTCATATATAGTGAATAAGAGGTTAAGTTCTGGGTCTATACTTGTCTGCATAAAAAAAGCTGATTGCAGGAAAAACAAGGAAAGAAAGGGAAATTGGCAATGGACATAACAAAGGGGATATTAAGAACATAAGAACAAACGCAACTGCAGAAGGCCTATTTGACAAAAAAAACTGTTTTTTTCTTTAAAAAGCGCTGTTTGTCGACATAATTGTATTTGTGCTGCTTTTTCATCTATGTTTTCATTTCTTGTTTTCATTCTACTCATTATGCTCAATTAGTATTAAGCTTGTCATTTAAGTTTATCATGCCCGAAACGCTTTGCGTAATAGTGGCTTTAGGCATTGTATGTACTAGCTCTACCTATAAGTCAACCAATCCTTGTAAAAATTTATTGTATGTATGTACCTTACCTAAATAAAATTGTATTGTATTGTATTGTATTGTATTGGCCCATACGAGGCAGCTCCTATTTATAACCACCCAATCCCACTCATATACTTATCCAACCCGCGCTTGAAACAATCGAGGGACCCCACCTCCAGCACGTTACGCGGTAATTGGTTCCACAAATCAACAACCCTGTTACTGAACCAGTATTTACCCAAGTCTTTCCTAAATCTAAACTTATCCAATTTATACCCATTGTTTCGTGTTCTGTCTTGTGTTGAAACTTTTAATACCCTATTAATATCCCCTTTGTTATGTCCATTCACCCACTTGTAAACCTCTATCATGTCACCCCTAACTCTTCGCCTTTCCAGTGAATGCAACTTAAGCTTTGTTAATCTTTCTTCATATGAAAGATTTCTAATTTGGGGAATTATTATCATAGCAATATGGAAGTTGTAGTTAAGGACCTGGTGACTCTAGTGGGAGCCCTGAGGACAGAGTTGGACTTTCTGCGGGAGGAGGTGCGTCAGCTTAAAGAACAACGAGAAGTAACGAAGGAGGAGACCAGCAGTAAAGGGACCTCGTCTTGGAGAGTTGTGAAAGACAGGGGCCTTAAGAAGACTTTGATAAAGCCGCCTTCAAACGCCATAGCAACCTCTAATTCATTTGACGTTTTGGAGGACGAGTGCTGTGGAGAGACTGTGGATCGCGCAAAAGGGAAAGCAACGAAGAGAAAGGAAGCGCAGGCCCCTCAGAGGGTAAAGGAAGTACCTAAGCAAACATTAGTTGTGGGAGATTCCCAGATAAGGTATTTGGATAGAGCGTTTTGTGCTAGAGATAGGGGGAACAGGTTAAGGGTTTGCTATCCCGGAGCTGGCATTGGTGATATTATAAACAACATGAATGATATTATGGCTGGTAATGGGAACAATCCCATTATTTGCATTAGCGTGGGAGGAAATGATGTTGGCCGAGTTAGGAGTGAGGAACTGATTCAGAGGTATAAAACAGCCATTGAGTTAGTTAGGAGCAAGGGAGGAATCCCGATCATATGTGGCATTCTTCCAAGAAAGGGAGTGGGAAATGAATGGATATCGAGGGCACTTGGTGTCAATTGCCGGCTGGAAAGATATTGCAAATCAAATGCAATATCTTTCATAGACAACTGGGAACATTTCTATGGAAGAAATGAAATGTATGCTCGTGATGGGGTGCATCTATCGAGAGCTGGGGTTGTTGCTGTTGCGAACTCGTTAGAAGAAGTGGTTAGAGGTGTTTGTTTGGGTTTAAACTGTTAGTTTAAATACCTAAATACCTCACCTGGGAATCTCCCACAACCAAGATTCGCTTCGGTACCTCCTTAACTTTCTGAGCAGCCTGAGGGGCCTGCGCTCCGCCGCTCCTCGCTGATTTCCTCCCTGCAGGCTCACCACAGCACTCGTCCTCCAACACGGCAAATGAATTTGCTGTCCTTAGGGCGTCTGTAGGCGGCCTTGTCAAGGTCTTCTTAAGACCCCTGTCCTTCACGACTCTCCACGATGAGGTCTCGTCAACACTGGTCTCCTCCCTCGTTTCCTCCCGAAGTCTCAGCCGTCGTACCTCCTCCCGCAGGGAATCCATCTCTGCTCTCAGAGCTCCAACCAGACTCACCAAATCCTTCACTAATCTTTCCATTATTGCAATAATAATGTTACTCCAGAGCTCCAGCTAACACAACCTCTCACGGTGACAGCACTTGACTGACTTGAAAATCGGTAGGGAAATTAATTTGGAGGAGGACTCACTATCACTTCAAGTTGATCTAGATAGGGTTTTGAAATGGTCAAAGGATTGGCAAATGCAGTTTAATGCTGATAAATATAAAGTTCTGAGGATAGGTAATGATGATAGAGTTACAAGATACGAGCTAGATGGTGTTGAGATTGCGAAGTCGGATTGCGAAAGGGATCTGGGAGTTATGATTAGTAAGAATTTAAAACAAAAGGATCAATGCATGAATGTTCGTGATAAGGCGAATAGGACACTGGGATTTATTAATCGAAGCGTTAGTAACAAGACTCCCGGTGTGGTTCTTAAGCTATATCTTGCTCTGGTTAGGCCCCATTTTGATTATGCAGTTCAGTTTTGGTCGCCGTATTATAGAATGGATATAAATTCACTTGAACGTGTCCAACGTAGGATGACTAAGTTAATTCCCCAAATTAGAAATCTTTCATATGAAGAAAGATTAACAAAGCTTAAGTTGCATTCACTGGAAAGTTGAAGAGTTAGGGGTGACATGATAGAGGTTTACAAGTGGATGAATGGACATAACAAAGGGGATATTAATAGGGTATTAAAAGTATCAACACAAGACAGAACACGAAACAATGGGTATAAATTGGATAAGTTTAGATTAAGGAAAGACTTGGGTAAATACTGGTTCAGTAACAGGGTTGTTGATTTGTGGAACCAATTGCCGCGTAACGTGGTGGAGGTAGGGTCCCTCGATTGTCTCAAGCGCGGGTTGGACAAGTATATGAGTGGGATTGGGTGGTTATAAATAGGAGCTGCCTCGTATGGGCCAATAGGCCTTCTGCAGTTACCTTTGTTCTTATGTTCTTATGTTCTTATGTTAGTAGATAGAGGTATCTACTAACAGTATCACATCGGGCTGGGATGTGAGGACGGAGTGAAGGAACGGTGCCCAATCACTTCGACCTTCGGGGTTCGAACATAAACATTTTTTATTGACAGCAAAGATCTGAATATATATAAACAAAGGAAACTGTATACAGTTGTTCTCGGGAATTGTTTAAGGTATATCAAGGTGTTATTACAATTAGTATTTATTTAATCTATATAAATAAAAATGGAAACAGTGTCACAGTGAGAGGTTGTGTTAACCGGAGCTCCTGAGTGTTGTTATATTATCATAGCAATATGGAAGTTGTAGTGAAGGACCTGGTGACTCTAGTGGGAGCCCTGAGGACAGAGTTGGACTCTCTGCGGGAGGAGGTGCGTCAGCTTAAAAAACAACGAGAAGTAACGAAGGAGGAGACCAGCAGTAAAGGGACCTCGTCTTGGAGAGTTGCGAAAGACAGGGGCCTTAAGAAGACTTTGATAAAGCCGCCTTCAAACGCCATAGCAACTTCAAATTCATTTGACGTTTTGGAGGACGAGTGCTGTGGAGAGACTGTGGATCGCGCAAAAGGGAAAGCAACGAAGAGAAAGGAAGCGCAGGCCCCTCAGAAAGTAAAGGAAGTACCTAAGCAAACATTAGTTGTGGGAGATTCCCAGATAAGGTATTTGGATAGAACGTTTTGTGCTAGAGATAGGGGGAACAGGTTAAGGGTTTGCTATCCCGGAGCTGGCATTGGTGATATTATAAACAACATGAATGATATTATGGCTGGTAATGGGAACAATCCCATTATTTGCATTAGCGTGGGAGGAAATGATGTTGGTCGAGTCAGGAGTGAGGAACTGATTCAGAGGTATAAAACAGCCATAGAGTTAGTTAGGAGCAAGGGAGGAATCCCGATCATATGTGGCATTCTTCCAAGAAAGGGAGTGGGAAATGAATGGATATCGAGGGCACTTGGTGTCAATTGCCGGCTGGAAAGATATTGCAAATCAAATGCAATATCTTTCATAGACAACTGGGAACACTTCTATGGAAGAAATGAAATGTATGCTCGTGATGGGGTGCATCTATCGAGAGCTGGGGTTGTTGCTGTTGCGAACTCGCTAGAAGAAGTGGTTAGAGGTGTTTGTTTGGGTTTAAACTGTTAGTAGATAGAGGTATGGGAATTGATTTGGAGGAAGGAGGTAATAAAAGTATGTGTTTGTGGGAGAAAGGAATTGGCAAAACGATCAGGGAAAGAGAAGGTCCGCAAAATAACAATTCACTTAGGGTATATTACACTAACAGTAGAAGTCTAAGAAATAAAATTAACGAATTAAATGCTCTTGTCTGCACAGAAAAAATAGATATTATTGCACTTACCGAAACGTGGATGAATGTAGAAAATAGAGAACTATTAGCTGAATATCAAATATATGGATTTAAACTATTTCACACAGATAGATATATTAGACGAGGAGGTGGAGTAGCCATATATGTTAGGGACAATTTGAAATGTAGTCTCAAAGAGGGAATCAAAACAGAGCCACACACAGAAACTATTTGGATTGAATTAAACGAAAAAGCTAATAATATTATAATAGGAGTAATATATAGGCCACCAAATTTAGACAGAATGGAAGCAAAGCATCTATGGGATGAAATATCTAGAGCATCTAGATCTAACAGTATTTATGTCATGGGTGACTTTAATTTTAGCGGAATAAACTGGTTGAACAAAACAGGGAATAGTGAAGCAGAAGATTTTCTAGAATTAATTGACGATTGCTTTCTTACGCAACACATTAAGGAACCAACACGGGAAAATAATATTTAAGAACATAAGAACATAAGAATAAAGGCAACTGCAGAAGGCCTGTTGGCCCATACGAGGCAGCTCCTATTCTATAACCACCCAATCCCACTCATATACTTGTCCAACCCGTGCTTGAAACAATCGAGGGACCCCACCTCCACAATGTTACGCGGCAATTGGTTCCACAAACCAACAACCCTGTTACTGAACCAGTATTTACCCAAGTCTTTCCTAAATCTAAACTTATCCAATTTATACCCATTGTTTCGTGTTCTGTCCTGTGTTGATACTTTTAATACCCTATTAATATCCCCCCGGTTATGTCCATTCATCCACTTGTAAACCTCTATCATGTCACCCCTAACTCTTCGCCTTTCCAGTGAATGCAACTTAAGCTTTGTTAATCTTTCTTCATATGAAAGATTTCTAATTTGGGGAATTAACTTAGTCATCCTACGCTGGACACGTTCAAGTGAATTTATATCCATTCTATAATATGGCGACCAAAACTGAACTGCATAATCTAAATGGGGCCTAACTAGAGCAAGATATAGCTTGAGAACCACACCAGGTGTCTTGTTACTAACGCTGCGATTAATAAATCCAAGTGTCCGATTTGCCTTATTACGAACATTTATGCATTGATCCTTTTGTTTTAAATTCTTACTAATCATAACTCCCAGATCCCTTTCGCAATCCGACTTCGCAATCACAACACCATCTAGCTCGTATCTTGTAACTCTATCATCATTACCTAACCTCAGAACTTTACATTTATCAGCATTAAACTGCATCTGCCAATCCTTTGACCATTTCAAAACCCTATCTAGATCAACTTGAAGTGATAGTGAGTCCTCCTCCGAATTAATTTCCCTACCGATTTTCGTATCATCGGCAAATTTGCAAATGTTGCTACTCAAACCTGAATCTAAATCATTTATATATATTATAAACAACAGAGGTCCCAGGACAGAGCCCTGAGGCACCCCACTTACAACATTTTCCCACTCTGACTTGATTCCATTTATACTAACTCTCTGTTTCCTTTGGTATAGCCATGCCCTAATCCAGCTTAATATAGCACCCCCAATACCATGAGACTCTATCTTTTTAATCAGTCTTTCATGTGGCACTGTATCAAAAGCTTTGCTAAAGTCAAGGTATACAACATCGCAATCCTTACCACTATCAACTGCCTCAACAATGCTAGAATAAAAGGATAACAAATTTGTTAAACATGAACGGCCATTTATAAAACCATGTTGCGACTCAATTATTAATTTATGTTTTTCAAGATGAAGACGAATTTTATTTGCTATTATGGATTCGAGTAACTTTCCCACAATAGACGTTAGGCTAATTGGTCGATAGTTAGACGCAAGTGATCTATCTCCATTCTTAAAAACTGATTTATTTAGATTTAGTGTTAACTAACAGGGAAACGCAAATTAATGACATCGAAATAGGGAGTGAGCTAGGGAGCAGTGATCACAAAGAAATCAGATTTAGCATAAGAACATAAGAACATAAGAACAAAGGTAACTGCAGAAGGCCTATTGGCCCATACGAGGCAGCTCCTATTCTATAACCACCCAATCCCACTCATATACTTGTCCAATCCGTGCTTGAAACAATCGAGGGACCCCACCTCCACAATGTTACGCGGCAATTGGTTCCACAAATCAACAACCCTGTTACTGAACCAGTATTTACCCAAGTCTTTCCTAAATCTAAACTTATCCAATTTATATCCATTGTTTCGTGTTCTGTCCTGTGTTGATACTTTTAATACCCTATTAATATCCCCCCGGTTATGTCCATTCATCCACTTGTAAACCTCTATCATGTCACCCCTAACTCTTCGCCTTTCCAGTGAATGCAACTTAAGCTTTGTTAATCTTTCTTCATATGAAAGATTTCTAATTTGGGGAATTAACTTAGTCATCCTACGCTGGACACGTTCAAGTGAATTTATATCCATTCTATAATATGGCGACCAAAACTGAACTGCATAATCTAAATGGGGCCTAACTAGAGCAAGATATAGCTTGAGAACCACACCAGGTGTCTTGTTACTAACGCTGCGATTAATAAATCCAAGTGTCCGATTTGCCTTATTACGAACATTTATGCATTGATCCTTTTGTTTTAAATTCTTACTAATCATAACTCCCAGATCCCTTTCGCAATCCGACTTCGCAATCACAACACCATCTAGCTCGTATCTTGTAACTCTATCATCATTACCTAACCTCAGAACTTTACATTTATCAGCATTAAACTGCATCTGCCAATCCTTTGACCATTTCAAAACCCTATCTAGATCAACTTGAAGTGATAGTGAGTCCTCCTCCGAATTAATTTCCCTACCGATTTTCGTATCATCGGCAAATTTGCAAATGTTGCTACTCAAACCTGAATCTAAATCATTTATATATATTATAAACAACAGAGGTCCCAGGACAGAGCCTTGAGGCACTCCACTTACAACATTTTCCCACTCTGACTTGATTCCATTTATACTAACTCTCTGTTTCCTTTGGTATAGCCATGCCCTAATCCAGCTTAATATAGCACCCCCAATACCATGAGACTCTATTTTTTTAATCAGTCTTTCATGTGGCACTGTATCAAAAGCTTTGCTAAAGTCAAGGTATACAACATCGCAATCCTTACCACTATCAACTGCCTCAACAATGCTAGAATAAAAAGATAACAAATTTGTTAAACATGAACGGCCATTTATAAAACCATGTTGCGACTCAATTATTAATTTATGTTTTTCAAGATGAAGACGAATTTTATTTGCTATTATAGATTCGAGTAACTTTCCCACAATAGACGTTAGGCTAATTGGTCGATAGTTAGACGCAAGTGATCTATCTCCTTTCTTAAAAACTGGTATCACATTAGCAACTTTCCAAAACTCTGGCACTCTGCCTGACTCTATTGATTTATTAAATATGGTTGACAGTGGGTCACAAAGCTCCTCTTTGCATTCTTTAAGCACCCTAGCAAACACTTCATCCGGCCCTGGGGATTTGTTTGGTTTGAGTTTTACTATTTGTTTAAGAACATCCTCCCTGGTAACTGCTAAACTCGTCAACCTGTCCTCGTCCCCACCCACATAGACTTGTTCGGCTGAAGGCATATTGTTAAGTTCCTCTTTAGTAAATACAGATACAAAATATTTATTAAAAATACTACTCATCTCTTCATCACTATCTGTTATTTGACCTGTCTCAGTTTTTAATGGACCTATCCTTTCCCTAGTCTTAGTACGATATAACTGAAAAAACCCTTTAGGATTTGTCTTTGCTTGCCCTGCTATGCGAACTTCATAGTTTCTTTTTGCTTTCCTTATCTCTTTTTTAACATTTCTAACCAGTTGTACGAATTCCTGTTCTAAAGTGACCTCCCCATTTTTAATCCTTTTGTACCAAGCTCTCTTTTTACCTATAAGGTTCTTCAAATTCTTTGTTATCCACTTTGGGTCATTAGTATACGATCTATTCAATTTGTATGGTATACTACGTTCCTGTGCTTTGTTTAGAATATTCTTAAATAAGTTATATATTGAATCCACATCGAAATCCCCATTTAAGTCACCTATCGCTGGGTTCATGTCTCGCTCCAAGACCGGCCCACACCCCATACCCAAGCCTTTCCAATCAATTTGACCCAAAAAATTTCTTAGGCTATTAAAATCAGCTTTTCGAAAATCTGGCACTTTAACAGAATTTTCTCCTACTGGTCTATTCCATTCTATGCTAAATCTGATTTCTTTGTGATCACTGCTCCCTAGCTCACTCCCTATTTCGATGTCATTAATTTGCGTTTCCCTGTTAGTTAACACTAAATCTAAAATATTATTTTCCCGTGTTGGTTCCTTAATGTGTTGCGTAAGAAAGCAATCGTCAATTAATTCTAGAAAATCTTCTGCTTCACTATTCCCTGTTTTGTTCAACCAGTTTATTCCGCTAAAATTAAAGTCACCCATGACATAAATACTGTTAGATCTAGATGCTCTAGATATTTCATCCCATAGATGCTTTGCTTCCATTCTGTCTAAATTTGGTGGCCTATATATTACTCCTATTATAATATTATTAGCTTTTTCGTTTAATTCAATCCAAATAGTTTCTGTGTGTGGCTCAGTTTTGATTCCCTCTTTGAGACTACATTTCAAATTGTCCCTAACATATATGGCTACTCCACCTCCTCGTCTAATATATCTATCTGTGTGAAATAGTTTAAATCCATATATTTGATATTCAGCTAATAGTTCTCTATTTTCTACATTCATCCACGTTTCGGTAAGTGCAATAATATCTATTTTTTCTGTGCAGACAAGAGCATTTAATTCGTTAATTTTATTTCTTAGACTTCTACTGTTAGTGTAATATACCCTAAGTGAATTGTTATTTTGCGGACCTTCCCTTTCCCTGATCGTTTTGCCAATTCCTTTCTCCCACAAACACATACTTTTATTACCTCCTTCCTCCAAATCAATTCCCATACCTCTATCTACTAACAGTTTAAACCCAAACAAACACCTCTAACCACTTCTTCTAGCGAGTTCGCAACAGCAACAACCCCAGCTCTCGATAGATGCACCCCATCACGAGCATACATTTCATTTCTTCCATAGAAGTGTTCCCAGTTGTCTATGAAAGATATTGCATTTGATTTGCAATATCTTTCCAGCCGGCAATTGACACCAAGTGCCCTCGATATCCATTCATTTCCCACTCCCTTTCTTGGAAGAATGCCACATATGATCGGGATTCCTCCCTTGCTCCTAACTAACTCTATGGCTGTTTATACCTCTGAATCAGTTCCTCACTCCTGACTCGACCAACATCATTTCCTCCCACGCTAATGCAAATAATGGGATTGTTCCCATTACCAGCCATAATATCATTCATGTTGTTTATAATATCACCAATGCCAGCTCCGGGATAGCAAACCCTTAACCTGTTCCCCCTATCTCTAGCACAAAACGTTCTATCCAAATACCTTATCTGGGAATCTCCCACAACTAATGTTTGCTTAGGTACTTCCTTTACTTTCTGAGGGGCCTGCGCTTCCTTTCTCTTCGTTGCTTTCCCTTTTGCGCGATCCATAGAATGGAATAGACCAGTAGGAGAAAATTCTGTTAAAGTGCCAGATTTTCGAAAAGCTGATTTTAATAGCCTAAGAAATTTTTTGGGTCAAATTGATTGGAAAGGCTTGGGTATGGGGTGTGGGCCGGTCTTGGAGCGAGACATGAACCCAGCGTTAGGTGACTTAAATGGGGATTTCGATGTGGATTCAATATATAACTTATTTAAGAATATTCTAAACAAAGCACAGGAACGTAGTATACCATACAAATTGAATAGATCGTATACTAATGACCCAAAGTGGATAACAAAGAATTTGAAGAACCTTATAGGTAAAAAGAGAGCTTGGTACAAAAGGATTAAAAATGGGGAGGTCACTTTAGAACAGGAATTCGTACAACTGGTTAGAAATGTTAAAAAAGAGATAAGGAAAGCAAAAAGGAACTATGAAGTTCGCATAGCAGGGCAAGCAAAGACAAATCCTAAAGGGTTTTTTCAGTTATATCGTACTAAGACTAGGGAAAGGATAGGTCCATTAAAAACTGAGACAGGTCAAATAACAGATAGTGATGAAGAGATGAGTAGTATTTTTAATAAATATTTTGTATCTGTATTTACTAAAGAGGAACTTAACAATATGCCTTCAGCCGAACAAGTCTATGTGGGTGGGGACGAGGACAGGTTGACGAGTTTAGCAGTTACCAGGGAGGATGTTCTTAAACAAATAGTAAAACTCAAACCAAACAAATCCCCAGGGCCGGATGAAGTGTTTGCTAGGGTGCTTAAAGAATGCAAAGAGGAGCTTTGTGACCCACTGTCAACCATATTTAATAAATCAATAGAGTCAGGCAGAGTGCCAGAGTTTTGGAAAGTTGCTAATGTGATACCAGTTTTTAAGAAAGGAGATAGATCACTTGCGTCTAACTATCGACCAATTAGCCTAACGTCTATTGTGGGAAAGTTACTCGAATCTATAATAGCAAATAAAATTCGTCTTCATCTTGAAAAACATATATTAATAATTGAGTCGCAACATGGTTTTATAAATGGCCGTTCATGTTTAACAAATTTGTTATCTTTTTATTCTAGCATTGTTGAGGCAGTTGATAGTGGTAAGGATTGCGATGTTGTATACCTTGACTTTAGCAAAGCTTTTGATACAGTGCCACATGAAAGACTGATTAAAAAAATAGAGTCTCATGGTATTGGGGGTGCTATATTAAGCTGGATTAGGGCATGGCTATACCAAAGGAAACAGAGAGTTAGTATAAATGGAATCAAGTCAGAGTGGGAAAATGTTGTAAGTGGAGTGCCTCAAGGCTCTGTCCTGGGACCTCTGTTGTTTATAATATATATAAATGATTTAGATTCAGGTTTGAGTAGCAACATTTGCAAATTTGCCGATGATACGAAAATCGGTAGGGAAATTAATTCGGAGGAGGACTCACTATCACTTCAAGTTGATCTAGATAGGGTTTTGAAATGGTCAAAGGATTGGCAGATGCAGTTTAATGCTGATAAATGTAAAGTTCTGAGGTTAGGTAATGATGATAGAGTTACAAGATACGAGCTAGATGGTGTTGTGATTGCGAAGTCGGATTGCGAAAGGGATCTGGGAGTTATGATTAGTAAGAATTTAAAACAAAAGGATCAATGCATAAATGTTCGTAATAAGGCAAATCGGACACTTGGATTTATTAATCGCAGCGTTAGTAACAAGACACCTGGTGTGGTTCTCAAGCTATATCTTGCTCTAGTTAGGCCCCATTTAGATTATGCAGTTCAGTTTTGGTCGCCATATTATAGAATGGATATAAATTCACTTGAACGTGTCCAGCGTAGGATGACTAAGTTAATTCCCCAAATTAGAAATCTTTCATATGAAGAAAGATTAACAAAGCTTAAGTTGCATTCACTGGAAAGGCGAAGAGTTAGGGGTGACATGATAGAGGTTTACAAGTGGATGAATGGACATAACCGGGGGGATATTAATAGGGTATTAAAAGTATCAACACAGGACAGAACACGAAACAATGGATATAAATTGGATAAGTTTAGATTTAGGAAAGACTTGGGTAAATACTGGTTCAGTAACAGGGTTGTTGATTTGTGGAACCAATTGCCGCGTAACATTGTGGAGGTGGGGTCCCTCGATTGTTTCAAGCACGGGTTGGACAAGTATATGAGTGGGATTGGGTGGTTATAGAATAGGAGCTGCCTCGTATGGGCCAATAGGCCTTCTGCAGTTACCTTTGTTCTTATGTTCTTATGTTCTTCTTATGGTATGGGAATTGATTTGGAGGAAGGAGGTAATAAAAGTATGTGTTTGTGGGAGAAAGGAATTGGCAAAACGACCAGGGAAAGAGAAAGTCCGCAAAATAACAATTCACTTAGGGTATATTACACTAACAGTAGAAGTCTAAGAAATAAAATTAACGAATTAAATGCTCTTGTCTGCACAGAAAAAATAGATATTATTGCACTTACCGAAACGTGGATGAATGTAGAAAATAGAGAACTATTAGCTGAATATCAAATATATGGATTTAAACTATTTCACACAGATAGATATATTAGACGAGGAGGTGGAGTAGCCATATATGTTAGGGACAATTTGAAATGTAGTCTCAAAGAGGGAATCAAAACAGAGCCACACACAGAAACTATTTGGATTGAATTAAACGAAAAAGCTAATAATATTATAATAGGAGTAATATATAGGCCACCAAATTTAGACAGAATGGAAGCAAAGCATCTATGGGATGAAATATCTAGAGCATCTAGATCTAACAGTATTTATGTCATGGGTGACTTTAATTTTAGCGGAATAAACTGGTTGAACAAAACAGGGAATAGTGAAGCAGAAGATTTTCTAGAATTAATTGACGATTGCTTTCTTACGCAACACATTAAGGAACCAACACGGGAAAATAATATTTTAGATTTAGTGTTAACTAACAGGGAAACGCAAATTAATGACATCGAAATAGGGAGTGAGCTAGGGAGCAGTGATCACAAAGAAATCAGATTTAGCATAGAATGGAATAGACCAGTAGGAGAAAATTCTGTTAAAGTGCCAGATTTTCGAAAAGCTGATTTTAATAGCCTAAGAAATTTTTTGGGTCAAATTGATTGGAAAGTCTTGGGTATGGGGTGTGGGCCGGTCTTGGAGCGAGACATGAACCCAGCGATAGGTGACTTAAATGGGGATTTCGATGTGGATTCAATATATAACTTATTTAAGAATATTCTAAACAAAGCACAGGAACGTAGTATACCATACAAATTGAATAGATCGAATACTAATGACCCAAAGTGGATAACAAAGAATTTGAAGAACCTTATAGGTAAAAAGAGAGCTTGGTACAAAAGGATTAAAAATGGGGAGGTCACTTTAGAACAGGAATTCGTACAACTGGTTAGAAATGTTAAAAAAGAGATAAGGAAAGCAAAAAGAAACTATGAAGTTCGCATAGCAGGGCAAGCAAAGACAAATCCTAAAGGGTTTTTTCAGTTATATCGTACTAAGACTAGGGAAAGGATAGGTCCATTAAAAACTGAGACAGGTCAAATAACAGATAGTGATGAAGAGATGAGTAGTATTTTTAATAAATATTTTGTATCTGTATTTACTAAAGAGGAACTTAACAATATGCCTTCAGCCGAACAAGTCTATGTGGGTGGGGACGAGGACAGGTTGACGAGTTTAACAGTTACCAGGGAGGATGTTCTTAAACAAATAGTAAAACTCAAACCAAACAAATCCCCAGGGCCGGATGAAGTGTTTGCCAGGGTGCTTAAAGAATGCAAAGAGGAGCTTTGTGACCCACTGTCAACCATATTTAATAAATCAATAGAGTCAGGCAGAGTGCCGGAGTTTTGGAAAGTGGCTAATGTGATACCAGTTTTTAAGAAAGGAGATAGATCACTTGCGTCTAACTATCGACCAATTAGCCTAACGTCTATTGTGGGAAAGTTACTCGAATCTATAATAGCAAATAAAATTCGTCTTCATCTTGAAAAACATAAATTAATAATTGAGTCGCAACATGGTTTTATAAATGGCCGTTCATGTTTAACAAATTTGTTATCTTTTTATTCTAGCATTGTTGAGGCAGTTGATAGTGGTAAGGATTGCGATGTTGTATACCTTGACTTTAGCAAAGCTTTTGATACAGTGCCACATGAAAGACTGATTAAAAAGATAGAGTCTCATGGTATTGGGGGTGCTATATTAAGCTGGATTAGGGCATGGCTATACCAAAGGAAACAGAGAGTTAGTATAAATGGAATCAAGTCAGAGTGGGAAAATGTTGTAAGTGGAGTGCCTCAAGGCTCTGTCCTGGGACCTCTGTTGTTTATAATATATATAAATGATTTAGATTCAGGTTTGAGTAGCAACATTTGCAAATTTGCCGATGATACGAAAATCGGTAGGGAAATTAATTCGGAGGAGGACTCACTATCACTTCAAGTTGATCTAGATAGGGTTTTGAAATGGTCAAAGGATTGGCAGATGCAGTTTAATGCTGATAAATGTAAAGTTCTGAGGTTAGGTAATGATGATAGAGTTACAAGATACGAGCTAGATGGTGTTGTGATTGCGAAGTCGGATTGCGAAAGGGATCTGGGAGTTATGATTAGTAAGAATTTAAAACAAAAGGATCAATGCATAAATGTTCGTAATAAGGCAAATCGGACACTTGGATTTATTAATCGCAGCGTTAGTAACAAGACACCTGGTGTGGTTCTCAAGCTATATCTTGCTCTAGTTAGGCCCCATTTAGATTATGCAGTTCAGTTTTGGTCGCCATTTTATAGAATGGATATAAATTCACTTGAACGTGTCCAGCGTAGGATGACTAAGTTAATTCCCCAAATTAGAAATCTTTCATATGAAGAAAGATTAACAAAGCTTAAGTTGCATTCACTGGAAAGGCGAAGAGTTAGGGGTGACATGATAGAGGTTTACAAGTGGATGAATGGACATAACCGGGGGGATATTAATAGGGTGATGACCAGACCACACACTAGAAATTGAAGAGACGACGACGTTTCGGTCCGTCCTGGACCATTCTCAAGTCGATTGTGAGAATGGTCCAGGACGGACCGAAACGTCGTCGTCTCTTCAATTTCTAGTGTGTGGTCTGGTCATCATACTTCAGCCACGTTATTGTGACTCATCGCCTGCATTAATAGGGTATTAAAGGTATCAACACAGGACAGAACACGAAACAATGGGTATAAATTGGATAAGTTTAGATTTAGGAAAGACTTGGGTAAACACTGGTTCAGTAACAGGGTTGTTGATTTGTGGAACCAATTGCCGCGTAACATTGTGGAGGTGGGGTCCCTCGATTGTTTCAAGCACGGGTTGGACAAGTATATGAGTGGGATTGGGTGGTTATAGAATAGGAGCTGCCTCGCATGGGCCAATAGGCCTTCTGCAGTTACCTTGTTCTTATGTTCTTATGTTCTTAATTAACTTAGTCATCCTACGCTGGTCACGTTCAAGTGAATTTATATCCATTCTATAATATGGCGACCAAAACTGAACTGCATAATCTAAATGGGGCCTAACTAGAGCAAGATATAGCTTGAGAACCACACCAGGTGTCTTGTTACTAACGCTGCGATTAATAAATCCAAGTGTCCGATTTGCCTTATTACGAACATTTATGCATTGATCCTTTTGTTTTAAATTCTTACTAATCATAACTCCCAGATCCCTTTCGCAATCCGACTTCGCAATCTCAACTCCATCTAGCTCGTATCTTGTAACTCTATCATCATTACCTAACCTCAGAACTTTACATTTATCAGCATTAAACTGCATCTGCCAATCCTTTGACCATTTCAAAACCCTATCTAGATCAACTTGAAGTGATAGTGAGTCCTCCTCCGAATTAATTTCCCTACCGATTTTCGTATCATCGACAAATTTGCAAATGTTGCTACTCAAACCTGAATCTAAATCATTTATATATATTATAAACAACAGAGGTCCCAGGACAGAGCCTTGAGGCACTCCACTTACAACATTTTCCCACTCTGACTTGATTCCATTTATACTAACTCTCTGTTTCCTTTGGTATAGCCATGCCCTAATCCAGCTTAATATAGCACCCCCAATACCATGAGACCCTATCTTTTTAATCAGTCTTTCATGTGGCACTGTATCAAAAGCTTTGCTAAAGTCAAGGTACACAACATCTGGTTGATACCTGGTTGATGGGGTATCACATCACAATCCTTACCACTATCAACTGCCTCAACTATGCTAGAATAAAATGATAACAAATTTGTTAAACATGAACGGCCATTTATAAAACCATGTTGCGACTCAATTAGTAATTTATGTTTTTCAAGATGAAGACGAATTTTATTTGCTATTTTATTTGCTATTATAGATTCGAGTAACTTTCCCACAATAGACGTTAGGCTAATTGGTCGATAGTTAGACGCAAGTGATCTATCTCCTTTCTTAAAAACTGGTATCACATTAGCAACTTTCCAAAACTGTGGCACTCTGCCTGACTCTATTGATTTATTAAATATGGTTGACAGTGAGTCACAAAGCTCCTCTTTGCATTCTTTAAGAACATAAGAACATAAGAACATAAGAACAAAGGTAACTGCAGAAGGCCTATTGGCCCATACGAGGCAGCTCCTATTCTATAACCACCCAATCCCACTCATATACTTGTCCAACCCGTGCTTGAAACAATCGAGGGACCCCACCTCCACAATGTTACGCGGCAATTGGTTCCACAAATCAACAACCCTGTTACTGAACCAGTATTTACCCAAGTCTTTCCTAAATCTAAACTTATCCAATTTATATCCATTGTTTCGTGTTCTGTCCTGTGTTGATACTTTTAATACCCTATTAATATCCCCCCGGTTATGTCCATTCATCCACTTGTAAACCTCTATCATGTCACCCCTAACTCTTCGCCTTTCCAGTGAATGCAACTTAAGCTTTGTTAATCTTTCTTCATATGAAAGATTTCTAATTTGGGGAATTAACTTAGTCATCCTACGCTGGACACGTTCAAGTGAATTTATATCCATTCTATAATATGGCGACCAAAACTGAACTGCATAATCTAAATGGGGCCTAACTAGAGCAAGATATAGCTTGAGAACCACACCAGGTGTCTTGTTACTAACGCTGCGATTAATAAATCCAAGTGTCCGATTTGCCTTATTACGAACATTTATGCATTGATCCTTTTGTTTTAAATTCTTACTAATCATAACTCCCAGATCCCTTTCGCAATCCGACTTCGCAATCACAACACCATCTAGCTCGTATCTTGTAACTCTATCATCATTACCTAACCTCAGAACTTTACATTTATCAGCATTAAACTGCATCTGCCAATCCTTTGACCATTTCAAAACCCTATCTAGATCAACTTGAAGTGATAGTGAGTCCTCCTCCGAATTAATTTCCCTACCGATTTTCGTATCATCGGCAAATTTGCAAATGTTGCTACTCAAACCTGAATCTAAATCATTTATATATATTATAAACAACAGAGGTCCCAGGACAGAGCCTTGAGGCACTCCACTTACAACATTTTCCCACTCTGACTTGATTCCATTTATACTAACTCTCTGTTTCCTTTGGTATAGCCATGCCCTAATCCAGCTTAATATAGCACCCCCAATACCATGAGACTCTATTTTTTTAATCAGTCTTTCATGTGGCACTGTATCAAAAGCTTTGCTAAAGTCAAGGTATACAACATCGCAATCCTTACCACTATCAACTGCCTCAACAATGCTAGAATAAAAAGATAACAAATTTGTTAAACATGAACGGCCATTTATAAAACCATGTTGCGACTCAATTATTAATTTATGTTTTTCAAGATGAAGACGAATTTTATTTGCTATTATAGATTCGAGTAACTTTCCCACAATAGACGTTAGGCTAATTGGTCGATAGTTAGACGCAAGTGATCTATCTCCTTTCTTAAAAACTGGTATCACATTAGCAACTTTCCAAAACTCTGGCACTCTGCCTGACTCTATTGATTTATTAAATATGGTTGACAGTGGGTCACAAAGCTCCTCTTTGCATTCTTTAAGCACCCTAGCAAACACTTCATCCGGCCCTGGGGATTTGTTTGGTTTGAGTTTTACTATTTGTTTAAGAACATCCTCCCTGGTAACTGCTAAACTCGTCAACCTGTCCTCGTCCCCACCCACATAGACTTGTTCGGCTGAAGGCATATTGTTAAGTTCCTCTTTAGTAAATACAGATACAAAATATTTATTAAAAATACTACTCATCTCTTCATCACTATCTGTTATTTGACCTGTCTCAGTTTTTAATGGACCTATCCTTTCCCTAGTCTTAGTACGATATAACTGAAAAAACCCTTTAGGATTTGTCTTTGCTTGCCCTGCTATGCGAACTTCATAGTTTCTTTTTGCTTTCCTTATCTCTTTTTTAACATTTCTAACCAGTTGTACGAATTCCTGTTCTAAAGTGACCTCCCCATTTTTAATCCTTTTGTACCAAGCTCTCTTTTTACCTATAAGGTTCTTCAAATTCTTTGTTATCCACTTTGGGTCATTAGTATACGATCTATTCAATTTGTATGGTATACTACGTTCCTGTGCTTTGTTTAGAATATTCTTAAATAAGTTATATATTGAATCCACATCGAAATCCCCATTTAAGTCACCTATCGCTGGGTTCATGTCTCGCTCCAAGACCGGCCCACACCCCATACCCAAGCTTTTCCAATCAATTTGACCCAAAAAATTTCTTAGGCTATTAAAATCAGCTTTTCGAAAATCTGGCACTTTAACAGAATTTTGTCCTACTGGTCTATTCCATTCTATGCTAAATCTGATTTCTTTGTGATCACTGCTCCCTAGCTCACTCCCTATTTCGATGTCATTAATTTGCGTTTCCCTGTTAGTTAACACTAAATCTAAAATATTATTTTCCCGTGTTGGTTCCTTAATGTGTTGCGTAAGAAAGCAATCGTCAATTAATTCTAGAAAATCTTCTGCTTCACTATTCCCTGTTTTGTTCAACCAGTTTATTCCGCTAAAATTAAAGTCACCCATGACATAAATACTGTTACATAAGAACATAAGAACAAAGGTAACTGCAGAAGGCCTATTGGCCCATACGAGGCAGCTCCTATTCTATAACCACCCAATCCCACTCATATACTTGTCCAACCCGTGCTTGAAACAATCGAGGGACCCCACCTCCACAATGTTACGCGGCAATTGGTTCCACAAATCAACAACCCTGTTACTGAACCAGTATTTACCCAAGTCTTTCCTAAATCTAAACTTATCCAATTTATATCCATTGTTTCGTGTTCTGTCCTGTGTTGATACTTTTAATACCCTATTAATATCCCCCCGGTTATGTCCATTCATCCACTTGTAAACCTCTATCATGTCACCCCTAACTCTTCGCCTTTCCAGTGAATGCAACTTAAGCTTTGTTAATCTTTCTTCATATGAAAGATTTCTAATTTGGGGAATTAACTTAGTCATCCTACGCTGGACACGTTCAAGTGAATTTATATCCATTCTATAATATGGCGACCAAAACTGAACTGCATAATCTAAATGGGGCCTAACTAGAGCAAGATATAGCTTGAGAACCACACCAGGTGTCTTGTTACTAACGCTGCGATTAATAAATCCAAGTGTCCGATTTGCCTTATTACGAACATTTATGCATTGATCCTTTTGTTTTAAATTCTTACTAATCATAACTCCCAGATCCCTTTCGCAATCCGACTTCGCAATCACAACACCATCTAGCTCGTATCTTGTAACTCTATCATCATTACCTAACCTCAGAACTTTACATTTATCAGCATTAAACTGCAACTGCCAATCCTTTGACCATTTCAAAACCCTATCTAGATCAACTTGAAGTGATAGTGAGTCCTCCTCCGAATTAATTTCCCTACCGATTTTCGTATCATCGGCAAATTTGCAAATGTTGCTACTCAAACCTGAATCTAAATCATTTATATATATTATAAACAACAGAGGTCCCAGGACAGAGCCTTGAGGCACTCCACTTACAACATTTTCCCACTCTGACTTGATTCCATTTATACTAACTCTCTGTTTCCTTTGGTATAGCCATGCCCTAATCCAGCTTAATATAGCACCCCCAATACCATGAGACTCTATTTTTTTAATCAGTCTTTCATGTGGCACTGTATCAAAAGCTTTGCTAAAGTCAAGGTATACAACATCGCAATCCTTACCACTATCAACTGCCTCAACAATGCTAGAATAAAAAGATAATAAATTTGTTAAACATGAACGGCCATTTATAAAACCATGTTGCGACTCAATTATTAATTTATGTTTTTCAAGATGAAGACGAATTTTATTTGCTATTATAGATTCGAGTAACTTTCCCACAATAGACGTTAGGCTAATTGGTCGATAGTTAGACGCAAGTGATCTATCTCCTTTCTTAAAAACTGGTATCACATTAGCAACTTTCCAAAACTCTGGCACTCTGCCTGACTCTATTGATTTATTTGATTTTATATGTTAGATCTAGATGCTCTAGATAATTCATCCCATAGGTGCTTTGCTTCCATTCTGAATAAATTTGGTGGCCTATACATAACTCCTATTATAATATTATTAGCTTTTTCGTTTAATTCTATCCAAATAGTTTCTGTGTGTCGCTCAGTTTTGATTCCCTCTTTGAGACTACATTTCAAATTGTCCCTAACATATATGGCTACTCCACCCCCTCGTCTAATATATCTATCTGTGTGAAATAGTTTAAATCCCTTTATTTGATATTCAGCTAATAGTTCTCTATTATCTACATTCATCCATTAATAGGGTATTAAAAGTATCAACACAAGACAGAACACGACACAATGGGTATAAATTGGATAAGTTTAGATTTAGGAAAGACTTGGGTAAAAACTGGTTCAGTAACAGGGTTGTTGATTTGTGGAACCAATTGCCGCGTAACATTGTGGAGGTGGGGTCCCTCGATTGTTTCAAGCATGGGTTGGACATGTATATTGGAGTGGGATTGGGTGGTTATAAATAGGAGCTGCTGACCAAATGTAAACTGTGTCAACAAAATTATTCGCACACCCTCCGTTACTATGTGATGGAGTGCGAAAAGATACGTGAATTTAGAGACAATTCTATAACCAATGTTCCAGCGATGTGTCAATATTTCATTCAAAATGATCTGCTACCAGAAATTTTAGCCAAATATCCCCAGTTTGCTAACTGTAGGTAGTAACTAAGTGATTGTAACCTATCCACCGCTTCCCACTGGATGGGGGGCGGTGTGCAGGACAAACATATAACTTGTGACACTAGCTCTCCACATATGTCAGTTGCTTAATTTAGAACCTGTACTTGAGGTCGATCTCGAACCCATTGTTGATGTGATGACTTATATTGAGTTTTGTAACTAGCTCATCAAGATTGTAACTTGCTTAGCTAAATGAATTGTGGGGTTCAGTCCCTGAACCCATTATGAGCCTCTGTAACCCTTTCCACTACCGCCCACAAGATGGGTATGGGGTGCATAATAAATGAACTAAACTAAAAACCTCGTATGGGCCAATAGGCCTTCTGCAGTTGCCTTTGTTCTTATGTTCTCTACGACCGATGAAAAATGCAACTTTTATACAACTACAAATATCTTTAGTTTTACTTTACATTTTGTCCTGAAAGAGTTTTCATATATAGATCCAGTTTCTGCCGTTCTTTTGACATAAAAAGACCTTTGGTTTAATAAGTTATTAAGATGTTTTCAACAATTTATTTATTTATTTATTTATGCATATACAAGAATGTACATAAGGAATGTGAGGATACAATTATGGTAATTACAGTCTTGTAAAGCCACTAGCACGCGCAGCGTTTCGGGCAGGTCCTTAATCTAAGAAAATTTTAAGGAGGTAAATACTTGCAAAATTTATAGACAAAAAAATGATAACAGATTACATGGAATGAAAAAAAAAAAAAAGATGAGAGAAAATTATAGGTACAGTATATTAAAGCACATAGGTAGCTATGATTGATTGCAATGACAGCTTAAAATGGTAGTTGACAACAAATTGGTAGGCACAATACAGCAGAAACAATATAAGATTGATTGCAATGACAGCTTGAATGGTAGTTGACAAAAATTGGTAGTCACAATACAGCATATGGCTAGCACATAAAAGAAGACAGCAATGAACACAATGATAAGGTTGTTTGATATTACATAAAAATTAGGAGATTGGGTACCACTAGGTACAGAGCAAATTAAAGCTCAGTGTAGGAAACTAAATAGATGAAGTTAGGTACTTTTTGGTTTTGCTTTTAAATAAGGCAAAAGTTTTACAGTTTTTCAATTCACTAGGGAGTGAGTTCCATAGACTAGGTCCCTTAATTTGCATAGAGTGTTTACACAGATTAAGTTTGACCCTGGGGATATCAAAGAGATATTTATTTCTGGTGTGGTGATAATGGGTCCTATTACATCTGTCCAGGGAGAGTTTCAGAGCATGGTTTGCATTTAAGAACAGGGTTTTGTAAATGTAGTTGACACAAGAGAATGTGTGGAGGGAGTTAATATTTAGCAAGTTTAGAGATTTAAACAAGGGAGCTGAGTGTTGTCTGAAAGCAGAGTTAGTTATTATTCTGATAGCAGATTTTTGCTGTGTGATGATGGGCTTAAGGTGGTTTGCAGTGGTAGACCCCCATGCACAGATACCATAATTAAGATAGGGGTAGGTTAGTGCATAATATAGTGAGAGGAGAGCAGAGTTAGGAACATAATATCTGATTTTGGAGAGTATACCAACTGTCTTAGAGACTTTCTTAGTTATGTGTTGAATGTGGGTGCTGAAGTTGAGTCTCTTGTCTAGGAATAGGCCAAGAAACTTGCCATCATTTTTATTACTGATGTTAATGTTGTCTATCTGTAGCTGAATTGCATTTGATGATTTGTTTCCAAATAAGATGTAGTAAGTCTTTTCGATGTTTAATGTTAGTTTGTTCGTTGACATCCATAAGTGGACTTTTTTTAATTCATTATTCACAACATTATTTAGTGTATGTGGGTTGAGGTTTGAGTAGATAAGGGTAGTATCGTCAGCAAACAATATAGGTTTGAGAATATTAGAGACATTAGGCAGATCGTTTATATATAAAAGAAATAGAAGAGGTCCTAAGATGCTGCCCTGTGGCACTCCAACGGTAATTGGTAGAGTGGAAGAAGTTGTATCATTGATGGTTACATATTGGTGTCTGTCACTAAGATAGGATCGGATGTAGTCAAGGGCAAGGCCTCGGATTCCATAATGCTGGAGTTTAAATAAGAGGTAGTTGTGATTAACAGTATCAAAGGCTTTTCTTAGGTCAATGAAGAGTCCAATCGGAAACTCATTTTTGTCAAGGGCTGAGTAGATAATGTCAAGGAGACTAATGATTGCATCATTGGTACTCTTTTGGGACCGGAAGCCAAACTGGCAGGGGCTGAGTATGTCGAATTTTACGAGGTAGGAATAGAGCTGTTTGTAAATAATTTTTTCAAATATTTTTGATAGAATGGGTAGATTTGATATTGGTCTATAATTGTTTATGTCAGCCGGATTGCCTCCTTTATGGACTGGCGTTACTCTTGCTTTTTTGAGGATATCAGGGAAGGTGTGACACTCTATAGATTTGTTGAACAGTAGTGCTATGGGTGGGGCAAGGGCATGGGAGGCTCTCTTGTACACAATGGACGGAATTTCACTGGTGTTCCCTGCCTTGGTTTTTAGAGAGTGTATGATGGACACAACATCTGCCGGGCTGATTGGTGAAAGGAGAAGAGAGTTTGGATAGCTGCCTGAGAGATATGTGTTAATATGTGTCTGAGTCTGTGGGATTTTACTGGCAAGATTAGCACCAACCGATGAAAAGAAACTATTAAATTCATTTGCCATTTCTAAATCAGTTGACGGTATATCCGCATCCTTGTAGAGTTTTATTTGGTTATGTGAGTGTTGTTTAGTTCCTAGGATACTAGAGATAGTTTTCCAAGTGTTTTTCATGTTACCTTTTGCTTCATTGAATCTATTCACATAATATGCAAGTTTTGCCTTTCTTATGATACTGGTAAGCATTGATGAGTACCTTTTAGCTACTTCCCTTGAAACTAGGCCAATCCTAACTTTCTTTTCATATTCATGTTTCTTGTTGATTGAGTTGAGAATGCCATTTGTGAGCCATGGATTGTTTAATCTTTTGTCAGTTACTTGCTTTGTAAGAAGGGGACAATGAAGGTTGTAGAGGCTTAGAGTTTTGGAGAGGAAGAGGTTAGCTAATGAATTTATATCATGGGTATTAATGAATTCAGAATCCCAGTTAATATTGTGAAGTGCCTCTGTAAGATTGTCTAAAGCTGATTCACTGTGTAGCCTAAATGAAAATTTCTTGCTTTTTGGTGGTGTTATGTCCATGTTCACTATGAGAAAGGTAGGATAGTGGTCAGTTGTTCTGTCGTAGATTATACCAGATACAAGGGGAGCTGTTATGTTTGTCCATATGTGGTCCAAGGTAGTGGCTGATGTTTGAGTGACTCGGGTAGGTTTGGTGATAGTGGGGATTAGCATACAGGAGTTCATGCTGTTAAGGAAATAGTCAACTTGAGAGCAGTTTTGTTGACCCAGGTCAATATTAAAGTCTCCTCCCAGAATGATGTGGTTTTTGTTGAGATTGTTGTTTATAATAAGATTCCTTAGGTTGTCTGAGAAAGAAGCTATGTTAGTATTAGGAAATCTATAGATGGCTCCAATAGTCAAAGAGGATTTAAGTGATTTAATTGTAAACTGAGCAAAAGTATATTCACAGTAGTCATCTCTGTCACTAATAACACTGTTGCAGATAAATGTATCTCGGTAATATATAGCTGTGCCACCACCTTTTTTATTAGGCCTACAGTTATGAATGGCTTTATAACCAGCTAAGTTGTAGAGTTGGGTATAGTCTTTATTTAGCCAAGTTTCTGTTAAAATAATGAACGATAGGTTAGTACCTAGTGCTGTGAGTAGTGCATTTAAATCGTCAAAATGTTTACCAAGTGATCTAACATTTTGGTTATAAACTGATAGACAGGTGCTATTTTGGAGTTTGTTTTTAGCCTGGTGTGCTGTGAAATACTTACAATAATGATGATCAATGTGCTGGTTGGTATAGATATGAGACAGAAGATTTTGATCAGGATCAATATCAGTGTGCATAGAGATGCAGAGGGATCACGATACAAGATACACGATAAAGCAAAACACAAGAATAAAAGCAGATACAATAAAATAGTAACAATTTAGAAGTAAAATAAAGATCCAATAGATAGCCAGGGAGGACACAGAAGTTACATAAAATAAAACACAAAAAATCAGTAGAGACTGACAATATAAATGTAAAATAAAAAATAATAAGAAAAATAATAATAATCATAAAAAAATGATCTTGAAGATAATTAGCTTAGTAATGGTTAATTAACAGGGTAATAAAAAGCCCTAGGTTTAGTGACAAGGGGATTAACTAAGAACAAATAATTAAGAGTATAAAACAGGCAAAGATGACAAACAAAAAATAAAGTAAAAATTAAAATAAAAATAAAAATAAACACCTTTGGAAAGGAAAGGCAGAGCTTAAGTACACTTTGGTTGTATGTGAGACTACAAATTATGTTCTGGTTATTCAGCTGATATCCCACAGTCATCCAGGAAAGAAGTGAGGTGTGCCTCAGTGGTTATGACATAAGTTTTTCCAGAGTCAGTCTTCCTAGCTATTATTTTACCATCGCGCACAAAACAATGTTTAATAGCAGTGGATCTATTGCGAATTCCACGTAGTTTAAATAAGAGATTTTGTCTGAATCTGGTAAGACATTCGTTCACATAAACCTTGGATTTCCTAGCGACTGCAGCAGTGATAAGGTCTGACTTGCGGGAGCAGCTATCCAACTTCACGCGTATCCTTCTGTTGTTTGCACCAGATGATTTGGTACCCACTCTATAAGCTGACTTAATGTCTCTTGCTTCGATTGAATAATTCAACTTAGTACGCAATTCCTGGATCACGATGGCAGTACAGTCTTCTCTGTCAGTTTCATGGGGAAAATCCTGTGATGAGATGATGACAGAATCAAGGAGCTTAAGTTGGTCTGATTCGTCTTGGGTTGCAGTTTGTTGCTGTTGTAGGGAGTTAAAGTGGTTCTCTAACTTTTGTAACATCTCTTCTTGCTTCTTAGAGGTTTCTGCTGGTTTAAAGTTAGTAACCGAGATCCGAAGAGAGCTTATATATATATAATTCATGTTCGAGGTGGCCGACTCTGGCAGACAGATCTTGGTTAGCCTTGTGCATTGCCAAAGCATCACTCTGAAGCTTCATTATCAGGTCCGACTGCTCTCGGATTATAGACTTTTGGTCATCATGTATTTGAGTCAATAATCTGAGCCATGGATTATCAGCGGGACGCTTAAAGTCAGTACATGGGGAGGCAGCTCGTTTAAGTTGCTCCATATGGTTACATAACTGTTGTAAGGCTCGAGTCAGTGACGACGCTTCAATCAGCTGAGAAGGTTTGTTATTGTTGACGCAGGGAGGGTCGGTACTCCCCCCGGTAGCCCCTAAGGGGGAGACAGCCGCATTATTCCTGTTGCTAGCTTGGCTGGTTGGGTTCATCCTGATAGGTGTGCTATCATTCTTTACGGCCTTGCCGAGCTTAGAATTGTTTAGCATGGTAGCAGCAGAGATGTATACAGCAGATGGGGTAGACTTGTTGATATGGCAGCAGCAAACGCCAGGGCCGGTCCATAGAATTACCCCAATCACCCAAATCAGGCCAAAACTACCCAAAACGTATTAGCATTACGTAAGTAATGAAGAAATATGGTATATTTACTTACTATAATGTTGGTGCTACACGTAGAACATGATCAAACCTATTTTTTCTCTGAAATAATCTAATTTCATAACGAAATGAGACGTAAATATGTGAGAGGTGACGCCATAGGAAGTCGACGGTCCAAGCGACAATTGTGTGGAGCGACTTATCCAAGAAATATGGTCGCCAGGAGAGTGTTTGCTGCCATATCAGCCTCCTGTACACAGTGATCCAGTCCTTTTCGTTCATTGAACACCGAACCCTACACGCCCTCTGATATATTGCTTAATTAACAAATATTCACAAATAAAGATTATATTTGTATATGTTATCAGAAAGGCAGATATAAAATAGTTTTTGTGAATCCATCACAGAGATTATACCTTATTAGAGAGGAAAAATATTCATACTTTAAACAAGGCTTCATGGCCGACGCTCTCCTTACCGATATGGGAACTATGACCTTCCGAAGATCAATGTTAATTTAATCTAGATATTGTAATAAACGAAGTTTTCTATGTCATCATAAAGACATAAATATAAGCTGCATGTTAATACTTTGGCATAAATATAACTGAATTGAAAGTTAAGATATATGCCTTTTTATAGTTACTTGATGGCTCGCTCAGGGAGTGTGAAGGCCTCCACACAAGCCAATCAATTTTATAATTACTTTGCATATATGCAAAGTAACGCCATAGGTCTTTATGTCAGAATAAAGCCATGTAGACGATAATGTAACTACATTTCAAGGAAAACATATCTTAATATAATTATTAAATGAATGCAAAGTTATGGTTAAATAAATAGCCAATACCACACAATCCCCAGCAAACATTTTCATGTTTTTAAAACATCCTAAAAACGACATTTCATTGTTTTCAGCACGTTTATAATTACGTTTAGAAAAGGTTTTTTGAGAACTTTTATATACAACCTTAGAACGTAAATAATTAACATTTCTAAAAACTTTTTTATGATCTTTTAATTACCTACATTAAAACGTTTAGGGTAAATTAGGGTATAATAATTTTGTAATTCATATCTGAAATAGAAAGGGAGAGAAAGAAAGAAGACATATCTGAGATAGAAATGGACATCCTATATATGTATGTGTAAATTACAAATAAATAGGGTACAAAAAGAGAATTAAAATATTATATTTATTTAATTAAGAATGAGTAATACAACAAAATATATGTAATAGCTCGAAATATATAGACTATATCTATAACAGAATATAAAAGTAAAAATTTTAAAATCTATATATGCAATATGTGAACACAATAGATTTTGTGATCAAGCAGCCTGTGATTCATGTCATGCTGAGATCAGTCTGACGTTATAAGCAGTTATTGTTACTTAAAACTAAAACAAGTAAAATTTTCCGAGTATACATATAACACTATAGTTTTTCTATGACTAATAATAAAAATCTATTAATCAAAAGTTTAGGACTAATTAACTAAAAATAAAAATCTACAAGTGAATGTAAACACAGTCAAGTATAATATTCATGTAGAAAGAGAAAGAAAAAGAGAGAGAAGGAAAGAAAGAGAAAGAAAGAAAGGGAGAAAGAGAAAGAAAAGAAAAAACAGTCATGTATAATATTCATATTAGCACCATGCAATATAACTTAGATTAAGTAAAAAATCTCAGACATTTTTA
>NC_091172.1:41399425-41429425 GCF_040958095.1 Procambarus clarkii | reverse complement strand
TCAGAGGCAATGTATCGGACTGGAGAAATGTCACAAGTGGAGTACCACAGGGTTCAGTTCTTGCACCAGTGATGTTTATTGTCTACATAAATGATCTACCAGTTGGTATACAGAATTACATGAACATGTTTGCTGATGATGCTAAGATAATAGGAAGGATAAGAAATTTAGATGATTGTCATGCCCTTCAAGAAAACCTGGATAAAATAAGTATATGGAGCACCACTTGGCAAATGGAATTTAATGTTAATAAATGCCATGTTATGGAATGTGGAACAGGAGAACATAGACCCCACACAACCTATACATTATGTGAGAAATCTTTAAAGAATTCTGATAAAGAAAGAGATCTAGGGGTGGTTCTAGATAGAAAACTATCACCTGAGGACCACATAAAGAATATTGTGCGAGGAGCCTATGCTACGCTTTCTAACTTTAGAATTGCGTTTAAATACATGGATGGTGATATACTAAAGAAATTGTTCATGACTTTTGTTACGCCAAAGCTAGAATATGCAGCTAGAATATGCAGCTAGAATATGCTGGGCCAACAGAAGTTGGCCCATATCTTAAGAAGCACATCAACAAACTGGAAAAGGTGCAAAGACATGCTACTAAGTGGCTCCCAGAACTGAAGGGCAAGAGCTACGAGGAGACGTTAGAGGCATTAAATATGCCAAAACTAAAAGACAGAAGAGGTGATATGATCACTACATACAAAATAGTAACAGGAATTGATAAAATCGACAGGGAAGATTTCCTGAGACCTGGAACTTCAAGAACAGGAGGTCATAGATTGAAACTAGCTTAACACAGATGCTAAAGAATTATAAGAAAATTCACTTTCGCAAATAGAGTGGTAGACGGTTGGAACAAGTTAGGTGAGAAGGTGGTGGAGGCCAAGACTGTCAGTAGTTTCAAAGCGTTATATGACAAAGAGTGCTGGGAAGACGGTCTCATCCTTTAACTACACTTAGGTAATTACACACACACACACACATACATATTATATATATATATATATATATATATATATATATATATATATATATATATATATATATATATATATATATATATATATATATATATATATATATATATGTCGTACCTAGTCGCCAGAACGCACTTTTCAGCCTACTATGCAAGGCCCGATTTGCCTAATAAGCCAAGTTTTCATGAATTAATATATTTTCTCTATTTTTTTTCTTATGAAATGATAAAGCTATCCATTTCATTATGTATGAGGTCAATTCTTTTTTTATTGGAGTTAAAATTAATAGAGATATATGACCGAACCTAACCTATCTTTATAGGTTAGGTTAGGTAGCTGAAAATGTTAGGTTAGGTAGTCGAAAAAACATTAATTCAAGAAAACTTGGCTTATTAGGCAAATCGGGCCTTGCATAGTAGGCTGAGATGTGCGTTCTGGCTACTAGGTACGACACATTATATATATATTTATATTTATATATATATATATATATATATATATATATATATATATATATATATATATATATATATCGGACAATTAGTAAAAAAAAAAAAAAAAAAAATTAAATTATTTTACCTTGTACCTAGATCCAGCAGGCCTGTTTGGTGCATGTTTCAGTACTTCAGACATCTGGAAGGTCACATCCTCCTCCTCAACTTGTGGATGTGCGTTGATAGATGATTCTGTAAAATTAAGTTATTTATATAATAATAAATTCAGTATAACAATAATATTCTGTAAAATTAAAAGTAATTTATACATCAATCAGATAAAACTCTCCAGAGATGGTGATACACAACATATAAAGGACAAGTTTCAGAACAAAATATGCATTTAGGAATAAGGTTTTGTACATGTAGGTAGCACATGAGAAAATAAGTGGAAGGTGATCAAGTTTATATTAACATGTTAATGACTTTGTTAAGGCTTTGCAAGAATGAAAAAATATTAATAATATAATATCACCTACCAATTAATTGTACATCATTTATAAGTCAATTATTTGCATTATTATTATTCAATACTAATGATATAAAAATGCATTTTGTAATCTACTATTTATGCAAGTATTAAGCACAGGATCATGAAATAAACTGCAAAATACTGTAATGGATAAACCAATTAATTTTACATTTTCCTATAGCTAAGTCAGTCAGTTCTATTAGCAGCAGAGAACAATTATGCCCAACCTCTATTAAATGAAACAATCTTAAGAGCAAGTGATAGAAATATAATCATTTATGCTTGGGATTATGGAATGGTTCCAAATATGAAAAATATCAAGTTTTTTGGTTAAAATTTTTTAACTTAAAATTTACATTTTTAAGTGAATTTTAAACTTTAAAAAAATTATTTAATTTTTTGGTTACTTACTTAAAATAACATTATATAGTTCTTGTTTTTGTAGAAATGCCAATTTCTTCTTTTGCCCTTCCAGACTGTATAGTGACCACAGGCCGTTTGTTCATATCTTCATTATTCTTCGAACTGTGGTTGCACAATCAGACCCACGTACACTGGTTAAAAGCATCACCTAAAAGCAACAACAAAAATGTAGTACACTGACGAATTTTGAATATATATATATATATATATATATATATATATATATATATATATATATATATATATATATATATATATATATATATATATATATATATATATATTAGTTGATTTTATACCCGCATTAGGTCAGGTGATAATACAATGAAGGTGATAATAAAGCCATTCACAACTGCAGGCCTAATAAAAAAAGGAGGTGGCATAGCAATATCTTACAAAGATACCTTCATCTGCAATAGTCTCATTAGTAATAGAGACGACTATTGTGAATATACCTTTGCCAAGTTCTCCAGTAAATCCCTTAAATCCTCCTTGACTATAAGTGCCATCTATAGATTTCCCAATACCGACATAGCTTCATTCTCAGATAACGTAAGGAATCTTATCATAAATAACAATCTCAACAAAAATCAAACCAACTTAGTGGTTTGTAATGGTGAACAAAACATGCAGATACTTATATATAACCTGTGAATAGAGTGTAATAACACCAAAACTATTTGTTTATTGTTTTATGACCATAATAATTGAATCACTAATATGATTCACTAATATATAATCCTAATAATAATCACTAATATATAATCCATTGAGCATGCTGCATCTCTTTCAGTCTCTTTGCAATTTGAACAAGAGGGTTTTTAATTGATCGAACCATATTCTTAAAGTAAAGTAAATGAGATGTATTCCATATTTTGCAAAATATACGATGAAGGCACACAAACATTCATACCAAAACTGAAGGGCAGGATTTATGAGGAGACATTAGAGGCATTAAATATTCCAAACTTGAAGACAGAAGGAAAAGAGGAGATATGATCACTACGTACAAAACAGTAACAGGAATTGATAAACTTGATAGGGAAGATTTCCCGAGACCTGGAATTTCAAGAACAAGAGGTTATAGATTTAAACGAACTAAACAAAGATGCCGAAGAAATGTAAGACAATTCACTTTTGCAAACAGAATGGTAAACGGTTGGAACATGTTAGGTGAGAAGGTGGTGGAGGCCAAATCCGTCAAAAGTTTCAAAGCATTATATGACAAAGAGTGCTGGGAAAATGGGACACCACGAGTGTAGCTCTCCATCCATCTGATTGATAACCCAAATGAATTTTTCATGGATATGATACCAACATCAAATCATAAATCAGATGTGATCCTATCCCCACTGGATTTTGAAGAAGCCATAGACAGTATGCCTATGCACTCTGCACCAGGCCCTGACTCTTGGAACTCTATATTCATCAAGAACTGTAAAAAACGTTATCGCAGGCCCTTCACATTCTTTGGAGACAAAGCCATTGCACTGCATACTGGCATTGTCCCTGACATACTAAAAACCGCAGAGATAGCACCGCCCCATAAAGGAGGAAATAAGGCAGAGGCAAAAAACTACAGACCGATAGCACTAACATCGCACATCATAAAAATCTTTGAGAGAATGCTAAGAAGTAAGATCACAAAATACATGGAATCACAGCATCTCCATAACCCCAGACAACATGGTTTCAGAACAGGGCGCTCTTGCCTATCACAGTTGCTGGACCACTCTGACATGGCACTAGATGCCATGGAAGACAAACAAAACGCTTTGACAAAAAAAAGCCTTTGACAAATGTGACCATTGTGTTATTGCACATAAAATGCGTTCAAAAGGAATTACCGGAAAAATAGGCAGATGGATATACAACTTCCTGACTAATAGAACCCAATGTGTAGTAGTCAACAAAATAAAATCTGGACCATCAACCGTAAAGAGCTCAGTCCCCAAGCGTACTGTGCTTGCTCCAATACTTTTTCTCATCCTCATATCGGACATAGACAAGGACACAACCTATAGTACTTGATCATCCTTTGCAGATGACACTAGAATCTTCACGAGAGTAGGCAACATAGAGGACACGGCAAACCTCCAATCAGATGTAAATCAGGTCTTTCTATGGGCTACAGAAAATAACATGGTGATTAACGAACATAAGTTTCAGCTCATGCGCTACGGAAAAAATAAAAAATATAAAAACGGAAACCACTTACAAAACTCAGTCAAATCATAACATTGAACGGAAAAGCAACGTAAAGGATTTGGGTGTACTGATGTCAGAAGGCCTTACATTTAAAGAACACAATAAAGTAGCCGTCACAACTGCAAGAAAAATGACAGGATAGATAACAAGAACTTTTCACACTAGAGATGCTATACCGATGATGATAGTTTTCAAGACGCTAGTGCTCTCTAGAGTGGAATACTGCTGCATAATGAAAGCCCCTTTCAAAGCTGGAGAAATTACTGACCTATACTTATGCATTTATCTTCGGTTTAACACAACAGGCACCAGACACACGCTAGGCATCATACACACTAGGATAAAACAAACATTAGGCCAGAAGTCAGAAAAGAATTCAAAGAATTTTACTGGAAAGGCTTGCTGTTAGGAAAGGAAGTAATTGAGATGAATTAATGCACAGTATGTCAATTTTGTGAAATATATGATAAAGGAACAAAAACATTTATACCAAAACAAAGATGCAGAACTAGGAAACAGGATTTGTTCAACTGAAATTTCAAGACGGACAGAGACCAAAAGACACAAAAATGGAATCAATATACGAAGAGGCCAAACCCCCAAACACACCAGTAATACAAAGAGAAACAACTACACGGCAGTGAGGAGAGAGGCAGAAAGAAATTTTGAAAAAAAGGAACAAACAAATGTAAAGTAGAACAAATCATATTCTATAAATACAGCAACAACCAATTGCAGGTAAAGGATAATATTCAGAGCTTTTAAATGCATGGATGGCGAAATACTCAAGAAATTGTTCACAACTTTTGTTAGACCAAAGTTGGAATATGCAGCGGTTGTATGGTGCCCATATCTTAAGAAGCACATAAACAAACTGGAAAAGGTGCAAAGACATGCTACTAAGTGGCTCCCAGAACTGAAGGACAAGAACTATGAGGAGAGATTAGAGGCATTAAATATACCAAATATACTACACAAATATATATACTACACATGCACAATAAACTACCCTACACAGGCTGAGTATGGTGTGTACAATAAATTATTAGCTAAAAGATAAGACTGAGTTTGTATAAATGGGGGTTAAGTCAGAGTGGGAAAATGTAAGTGGAGTGCCTAAAAACCCTGTCCTGGGACCTCTGTAATTCATAATATATACAAATAATTTAGACTCAGGTTTGATCAGCAATATTTGAAAATTTCCAGACGATACAAAAGGGATTTTTTTCTGGATTCAGGATTATTTTTTTATGGCTGAAAACAGGTTTTCAGCAATAAAAGAAATACAGTATTGCTGGAACAACCGTCGACATCTTCAAGAGAAAACCTGAACATCTTCAAGAAGTGAAGATGACCTTGAGAAGAAGTATAGGTTGGGAGAAGTATAGGTTAGGAATTGTCTCCAAAGAATTCTCAAAGAATTACTCGTTATTGCTATCCAAGATAATTAGACGAGCCAAAGCTAAATACTACGAAGATAAATTTACCCAAATAAAGAGTACCTTACCTAAAAATATGTATGTACCTTACGTAAATAAACATTTGATTTTGAAGTGTCGGACAAACAAGGCTGTGGTGGATATGTGGGCCTGAGGGGCCTGTCCAAGCAACAGCCTGTTGGACCAAGCTCTCACATGTCAAGCCTGGCCTTGGAAGGGCTTGGTGAGTAGAACAACTACCAGAACCCTATAATGCATGTATCAAGGTGTCCAGGCAGTGAGCACCACATAATGCAGTGCAGTCCTGTAAGAATAAGCACAGTAAGTATGGGCATGGAGGGGGTGCAGCAGTGGCTTGTGAAGGGCTGGAGAGTAAATGGACATGCCCAGGGGTAAAAAGCATTAGGGTAACAGAACATAGCCCATAAAAATAGTAATGACAATGAATGAATAATTATATGAATGCAATAATACTTCATATCTCAATAGGAATACTAAGCAGGATGCAAGACAAGGTACTGGTGGTGATAGTGGTTGGTACAAGTCCTCACATCCCCACAGACACCAGTAACAGCCCTCACCTCCCAACACAGTACCCTTGTAGCGAGTTAATCTTATACTCGCTTCATTATCTTATAGCATAACTAATTAACACTAATTACAGAAGCTACACAGGTGATACTTTGGTGTGAGTTGAGCGCACTGAGCGTCGGTATCGCTACACCCTTGTTCCTTAACAACCCTTTGGACCTTTATTACAGAAAAATAGAATCAATTAATTTAATAAAATATAAAATATAAGTGCTTACTTACGATAATACTATCGGTGGAACACAAAATCTTCTTCTTCTTGATAGTAGGTGCAGTTTGCATGAAGGGTTAGTCCTCGCCATGACTGAACTGACGACAAAATGGCCGATGTGTTGATATGGCGTCAGGTGACGCTGTGACGTCACAGGTGAGGGACGCTTTGCGCATTACTCCCTCGTACTTAAAAAGTACTACAGGTACTTTTTGGTTTTATTTTTGAATATGGCAGAAGTTGGACAGCTTTTCAAATCATTATAAGGGAGTGAGTTCCATAGACTAGGTCCCTTTATTTACATAGAGTGTTTACATAGATTAAGTTTGACTCTGGGGATATCAAAGAGATATTTATGTCTGGTGGGGACGTGGCCATGTGTTCTATTACATCTGTCCAGGAAGAGTTTCAGAACAGGGTTTGCAGTTAGAAAAAGGGCTTTATAAACGTAATTTACACAGGAGAATGTTTGGAGTGAATTTGTTTAGCATGTTTAAGGATTTGAACAAGGGAGCTGTGTGTTGTCTGAAGGTAGAGTTATTTATTGTCCTGATAGCAGATTTTTACTGGATGATGATGGGCTTGAGGTAGTTTGCAGAGGTTGAACCCCAAGCACAAACGCCATAAGAATGATAGGGATAGATAAGTGCATAATAGAGTGAGAGGAGAGCAGAGTAGGGTACATAATATCTGATCTTAAACAGTATACCAACTGTTTTAGAAACCTTTTTAGTTATGTGTTGTATATGGGTGCGGAAGTTGAGTCTCTTGTCTAAGTATAGGCTAAGAAACTTTCCATCATTTTTATTGCTAATGTTTACATTATCTATCTGAAGCTGAATTGCATTTGTTGATTTGTTTCCAAATAAGATATAGTAGGTCTTTTCTATGTTTTGTGTGAGGTTTGTTGGTTGACATCCACAAGTAGACTTTTTTTAATTAATTGTTTACAACATTATTTAACAGGAGTGGGTTGGGGTCAGAGTAGATGAGTAGTATCATCAGCCAACAATATAGGTTTAAGTATGTTAGAGACATTAGGGAGATCATTGATGTATATAAGAAACAGGAGGGTCCTAGGATGCTGCTCTGTGGCACCTTTACGGTAATTAAGTGGTAGAGTGGGAGAGGTTATATCATTGATGGCTTCATATTGGTGTCTGTTACTAAGATAGGATCGGATATAGTTTAGGGCAAGGCCACGGATTCCATAATGGTGGAATTTAAGTAAGAGGTAGTTATGGTTAACAGTATCAAAGGCCTTTCTCAGGCCGATGAAGAGTTCAATTGGAAACTCACTTTTGTCAAGGGCTGAGAAGATTAAGTCAAGCAGACTAACAATAGCATCATTGGTACTCTTTTGGGAGCGGAAGCCAAACTGACAGGGACTTAGTATATTGAATTTTACAAGATTGGAGTAGAGCTGTTTGTAAAAAAAAAAAATAATTTTGATAATATAGGTAGATTCGATATGGGTCTGTAATTATTTATGTCTGCCGTGTTACCTCCTTTATGAACTGGCGTTACTCTTGCTTTTTTAAGGATATCAGGGAAGGTATGACACTCTAGGGATTTGTTGAACAGCAGTGCTATGGATGGTGCAAGGGCATGGGAGGCACGCCTGTGTACCATCGATGGTATTTCACTAATGTTCCCAGCTTTGGTTTTTAGCGAGTGAATGATGGACACAACATCTGTAGGGCTGACCGGAGAGAGGAGAAGAGAGTTTGGATAGCTGCGTGAAAGATATGTGGTAACATATGTCTGAGTCTCTGGGATTTTTCGGGCAAGGTGAGCACCAAACGATGAAAAGAAGCTATTAAATTCAGTTGCTGTTTCAAGATCTGTTGCAGGTGTATAACCATCCTTGGAGATTTTTATCTTATTATGTGAATGTTGTTTAGCTCCTAGGATGGTAGAGATGGCTCTCCATGTGCTTTTTATGTTGCCTTTTGCTTCTTTGAATCTATTCTCGTAATAGGAACGCTTTGCTCTTATTATACTGGTAAGCACTGATGAATACCTCTTAACTACTTCTTTTCCAACTAGGCCAATCCTAAGTTTTTTTTTCATATTCATGTTTCTTGTCGATTGCTTTAAGTATGCCATTAGTGAGCCAGGGATTATTTAACCTTTTTGCCAGTTACTTGCTTGGTGAGGAGAGGACAATAAGTATTGTAAAGGCTTTAAATTTTGGAAAGAGGCTAGTTAACGAATTATTATCCTGTGTATTGATAAATTTAGATTCCCAGTTTACATTGTGGAGGGCATTTGTGAGATTGCCTATTGCCGCTTCACATTGTAACCTAAAGGTAATTTTCTTGTTACCTGGTGGTGTTATGGCCATGTTCGCTACAAGGAAGGTAGGATAGTGGTCAGTTGTTCTGTCAGTGATTATACTTGATGTAAGAGGAGCTGTTATGTTGGTCCATCAGTGATCCAGGGTAGTCGCAGATGTTTGAGTGACTCGGGTGGGCCTGGTGATTGCGGGGATGAGCATACAGGAATTCATGCTGTTGAGGAAACAGTCTACTTGAGGGTTATTTTGTAGCCCTAGGTCAATATTGAAATCACCTCTGAGAACTATGTGATTTTTGTTGAGATTATTGTTTATGATAAGGTTCCTCAAGTTGTTATTGTATTTGTGTCTAGCTTCAGACACAAGCATGTTACAGTTATGTCTTAAAGAGTTGAGAGCAATTAAGGATGATAAAGAGTCACTTACAACTAATGTATCAAGTTTGGATACTTGTACACATTTCAGTGCAAGGAGCAAGGCAAATAGTTCAGTCTGAAGGGTAGAGGCCCAGTTGTTTATACGGACTCCCCACTCAAAATATAAGTCATATCCTATTGCCAGGACAACTGCACTTCCAGCTGCACCCGTTGGGCGCTGTAGGAAACCTTCAGTGTATATGATTTGAGAGAGAGAATGCTCTGTGGACAGAGCATCAATATGGCTTAAGACGTTGAGCTTTGCCTCAAGACAAAGCTGGGACTGATCTCTAATTTGCTCCTTTGATGGAAAGGGAGGGATTAAAATTGAAAAGGGTGTAATTTCCTACAGTGCAGGAAAGTGCTATTGTTGTCTCTCTTGGTACAAATTATAAATCTGATACTTTCTGAGTTCAGTTCCAATTTTATTTATCTATTTGAAACAATGTTTACATTCAATAAAGAAATTCTGGAGGGCTTCTGTGCAAGGGTTAGGATGAGCTAGCCTAAGCATTTTTATACCAATTTGACAGTTATTTTCAGTAACACGATAAACAACGCTCGGAATATTAAGTTCCTTTCTCATATTAAGTATCTTTGTGGTACGAAGGCACCCAAGGATTATCCTCAAGGCTTCGTTCTGCAATTTTTCAAGCCCTCCAAGCTTTCTTTCAGGATGCCTTAAAGTTAGTTTAGTTCATTTATTATGCACCCCATACCCATCTTGTGGGCGGTAGTGGAAAGGGTTGCAGAGGCACATAATGGGCTCAGGGACTGAACCCAACAATTCATTTAGCTAAGCAAGTTACAATCTTGATGAGCTAGTTACAAAATTCAGTATAAGTCGTCACATCAACAATAGGTTCGAGATCGATCACAAGTACAGTTTCTAAATTAAGCAACTGACATATGTGAAGAGCTAGTGTCACAATTGATATGTTTGTCCTGCACACCGCTCCCCATCCAGTGGGCAGCGGTGGATAGGTTACAATCACTTAGTTACTACTTACAGTTAGCAAACTGGGGATATTTGGCTAAAATTTCTGGTAGCAGATCATTTTGAATGAAATATTGACACATCGTTGGTACATTGGTTATAGAATTGTCTCTGAATTCACTATCACATAGTGACGAAGGGGTGTGCAAATAATTTTGTTGACAGTTAACATTTGGTCAGGTCTACATCGGCAGATAATGAGAATTCCCAGAAATACTTGTAACCGAGTCTAAGCCGAGCAGTAGTAACATCTAGAAGTCTGCTGATTTTATTGGATGAACCATAGATGTGTGGCTCCTTTTGCATAATAGTATTGAACGAAAGTTAATCTCCCCAAACACTTTCGCGTTTTGGGCAAGTTACCCCTCCACTCTCTCCATTTTTGTTTGGACATTCCCTGGTAGTGCGCGGAAATACTGAAAAGTGTATACTCTTTTCAACTTTGTCACCTTAATTCTCGTCCTATGTCTTTCATTTTGGTATCAATGCGTTCGCAATAGAATTCCCAACAGAACTATGTGCATATAATGTCAAAGACAGCAGCGCGCTCCACCCGCCGACAAGATGAATGTAGGCCAAGGGTACCAGAAAAAGAAAGCTGAGCCACCCTCAGGCAACTCTCATTACATTAGAGAGCGTGATAATACTGAAAAGTGTATACCCTTTTCAACTTTGTTACCTCAATTCTCATCCTAGTTTTTTCAATTTGGCATCAATGTGTTCGCAATAGAATTCTCTACAGGACTAAAGGCATATAAACTCCAAAAGCCCGGCTTACCATCCGCAACAAACAGAGTAAGGGAGAGTGTGTTACCAGGGAGCGCACAAGAGCGATAAAATGTATACACTCTTTTCATTTTGGTCACCCCAATTGTCATCCTAGGTCTTTCATTTTGGTATCAATGTGTTAGCAATAGAATTATCTACAGGTTTAAATGCATATAAACTCCAAAAGCAAGGTGTACCATCCGCACAAAACAGAGAAAGTGAGAGAAAGTAACCCGGGAGCACTCTAGTGCAATGTAATGTGAACACTCTTTTCACTTTGGTTACCTCAATTCTCGTCATATGTCTTTCATTTTGGTATCAATGTGTTCGCAATTGTATCTGCTGGCATTTTACCCTTTGCTTGGATCTGAAGGGTTTTAGGCTCACCACGATGCAATCTGATAGTACCACACGTGTATATACCTATCTTCAAGCAGCAATTCACTCATTCAAACCGACTTATAATAGTTATCCATATATAAATGGTAATCTTTGTTCTACCTGTTAACCTGTCATATGAAGAAAGATTGTCAAAGCTTATATTACATTTTCTAGAAAAGCAAAGAATTAGGAGTGACATATGGTAGAGGTGCACAATGGGATGAATGGACATAACAAAGGGGACATTAATGGGGTATTAAAAGTAGCAACACAAGACAGAACTCGAAACAAAGTGTAAAAATTGGAAAAATTTAGATTTAGGAAAGAACTGCATGAGTAAATACACTGGGTTTGTACCTTAAGGTTCATGTATGCAATATTACAGAGTTCCAGTTAACTCCCATGCATGCAATTAATTTATGTTATGTTTATGTTTTTTATGTTAAAATGTTTTTGTTGATTTGTTTGTATATTTTCATAAGTAAAGCATGCTTACCGTCTTATTCCAAGTTTTATGATAACTTTACAAGGTTTAAAACATAAAGTTCAATATATATTCTGGTTTTCACACAGGAATTATACGTTAATATAACATCATAATAACGTAATGATGTCGTGTAAATAACGTTATACTGACGTCATATAAATGTTATATTTATGTTATAAGAACGTAAATTGGATAGCTTTACAGAAAGTAAACAAAAAAAACTAAATGTTGACTGAAAATTATTTATTCTTAAATATAAAGCATGAAAACATTATAATACCATAGCATTCACTATTATTTTTAAATTTTTACATAAATCTTAAAAAACTGTGTCTCAAGAATATATGTTTTTAGTTATATCCTTTGGTTTTAAGAACATCAGATATACGTATTTATGTCAAAAGTTACAGTATTACCTTTGTGGAACCATTTAAAAACGTCCACAAACGTTCTGTGTTTGCTGGGTCGCCGGTGTCCGGACACATGAATAGTCGCATTAGGTGAAAGGAAATGTACCCAACCATTTCCATTTACCCAACCAGTTTGTGCACCCTATACTCATCCTCTGTGCGGTAATTTATTGTGCATCCCATACTCATCTTGTTACCAGTAGTTTGTGCAACCCATACTCATCCTGTGACCCGTAATTTATTGTGCATCCCATACTCATCCTGTTACCGGTAGTTTGTGCAGCCCATACCCATCCTGTGACCTGTAATTTATTGTGCAACCCATACTTATCCTGTGACCTGTAGTTTATTGTGCAGCTAATACTCATTCTGTGAGTCATAGGACATTGCGAAACCCTTTCTCATCGTGTGAATCTTTGTTTACTTTGCTCTCCATATTCATCCTCTGCGCGATAGTTTCTTGTGCAACCCATACCCATGATGTGAGTGGTAGTTTATTGTGTACCCTATATTCATCCTGTGAGTATAGGGTTCACAATTCTTGTTTGGATTCTTGTAATGTTATTTGTCTATTTGTAGTCACAGTATTTGTGCGCCCCTTGAGGGACTTGAATTAGAGGGGGGTTGAAATAGCCTAAGCTACTCTATCCCTTTGAGATTTATTTATTGCTTATCTCAATAAACATACTTGAACTTGAACTTGGGTACACAATGAGTTCATTTGTACTCCATACTCATCATCAAGAAGTGTATTTTACCAGCATTGTAATATAAATAAAGAATAAAAGCTTAACTGGATTACAGACCCATAATCAAAATAAGAGTCATCACTAATTATCATGACAAATTCTCTAGGCTACACTTCCGCCTTCGACAAGCTGCCGCCGGATGTGGGTATAGTTTATTGTACACCCCCGCACCCCCAGTCCTGGAAGGGCGGGCATTGGGATGTGGACATGTGTACCATTTCCCCCCCCCCCCCCCACACACACACACTCGATCCTCTCCTGTTAATAATAATACTAATAATAATAAAAATTAAAAATAATAACGTTAATAAATATTATAATTAAAACACTTACTGTAATACCCTAGTGCTTGAATGAAGGTGAAGGAAAGACCCAATAAATGTGTAAGTGTATTAAAAACCAAATTTTCGTTGGGTGAGCTGGCAGGTGAGCACCACTTGCCAGCTCACCCAGTAATGAACATCACCTGCACACTGCACCGAACCACTTGCCAGCAGGTGCAGAAGTACGATGGAGAGAGCAAAGTATACCATATTTCAAGTATAATATTAAAGATATATTTAGGATTTAATGTTTTCGTATAAAGTTTCAATAATACCTTTATTTGATTTTTTTGTATTATTTTCTACCACAGACGTGGCCACACATTAACAATGCTAACCATCATATATACATTTTCTTCAGTCCGCCATGGACTCTAACCCTTTCCACTACCGCCCACAAGATGGGTATAGGGTGCATAATATAAGAACTAAACTAACTCCATTGATAGGGTTAGAGATTTGTTAAACATATAGTTCAGGGATTTATTGAACAATCAACCACATAAGGTGATTGTAGTGTTTTTAAAATGCTAGGCTAAGCTACATACGTAAATACATAAATGGTCACTGCTTGATCGCAAGCGGGGATTTTTCTGGCGGGGGAGAAAGAAACAATTGCGCAGCGCGTCCCGCGGCGTTGCGCGGGCAGTTTGGGGCCTGTATAAATACGGGCGCACACTGGGGCTCTGCCTCACTCCGCCTGCCCTCGCCGCTGCCCTCGCAAAACTCACTGCTGCTCAGCGAGTCGTAAACACAGAAGTTTAGCCCGCTCAACTGTTCTCACAGCATGGACCCTACAACAGTTCCTCGCGACAACGACTCGGAGTGACCCGTTAGGGGCGTCCTGCCCTTCTCAACATTTAAGGTAGTTTTTGTGTTTTGTTGGCGCGCGGGACCAGTGTTTGTGTTGGCGCGTCAGACCAGTGTTTGTCTCTTTGTTGGCGCGCGCGCCCTGAAGCACGCCTGTTGGTTCAGCGTTGGTGACCAAATGCAGGTGCAGTGGTCCTAGAGGGGAAGGTGACCCTCGGTGTTATGGGGCACTGGGTTTTTCTCCAGTAGGTGGCTGTTATTTGAACCACACTCGGGAGGAGGCCTGTCCACCCCTACCCTCTCCTTCCCCATCTGCTCAGCCCTGTCCTTAAGCTCCCCACCCAGTCGACGTGAGGTATGCTGTTGGGCGACTTCTGTTATGCCGTTATTTATTATTTACGTTCTTTATATGTCCTTCCTTACAGTCTGACTGTTAGTCAGGGTGTGTTTCCTCACGCTACAATATTTACTGTAATTTTACCTTTGCTTTCGCCCCTAGCTTTAATTTTCATGGATTTGTATTTTCACAAGTTCCTTAATTTATTAATGAATTTAATGGTGGCAAGCTGCATGTTTCTTTTGCAGGCTTTTCATTCAGGTCTGTTTTAACTTTTGCTTATTGCCTATAAGTTATTAGGTAAAGTCAGCTAGGTTAGGCTAGCTGCCGAGTCACAGGCCTCTGGCCACCAGCTTTAAGTTTAATGGACTAATTTTTCCATAAGTTTCCTTAACTTATTAACGAATTTATTGCAGTGTCAAGCTCCCTGTTTCTTTTGCAGGTTGTACATTTAGTTTTATTTAACTTTAGCTTATTGCCTTAAGTTATTAGGGAAAGTCAGCTAGGTTAGGCTAGCTGCTGTGTCACAGGCCTCTGGCCCCTAGCTTTGTTTTCATGGACCTGTTTCCCCCAAGTTTCCTTAATTTACTACTGAAATTTATGCAGTGTTAAGCTGCATGTTTCTTTAGCTGGATTTAAATTTAGGTTTGTTTTAACTTCTGGTCATTGCCTTTAAGTTGGTAGGTAAAGTTAGCTAGGTTAGGCTAGCTGCAGTGTCACAGGCCTCTGGCCCCTAGCTTCGTTTTCTGGATTTGTTTCCATAAGTTTCCTCATTTTATTATTGAATTTTATGCAGTGTCAAGCTGCGTGTTTCTTTAGCTGGTTTTACATTTAGGTTGTTTTAACTTTTGGTCATTGCCTATAAGTTATTAGGTAAAGTCAGCTAGGTTGCTAGCTGCTGTGTCCCAGGCCTCCGGCCTCTAGCTTTAAATTTTCTTGGACTTGTGTTTTCCATAAGTTTCCTTAATTTATTATTGAATTTAATGCAGTGTCAAGCTGCATGTTCTCTTTTGCAGGTTTTACTTAGGTTTGTGTAACTTTGCTTGCCTATAAGTTATTAGGTAAAGTCGGCTAGGTTAGGCTAGCTGCAGTGTCTCAGGCCTCTGGCTCCTAGCTTTGTTTCATGGACTTGTTTTTCCATAACTTTCCTTTAATGAATTTTATGCAGTGTCAAGCTGCATGTTTTCTTTAGCTGGTTTTACATTTGTTTGTTTAACTTTTGCTATTGCCTTTAAGTTATTATGTAAAGTCAGCTAGGTTATGCTAGCTGCTGTGTTCACAGGCCTCCGGCCTCTAGCTTTAAGTTTTTATGGACTTGTTTTCCATAAGTTTCCTTAATTTATTAATGAATTTTATGCAGTGTCAAGCTGCTAGTTTCTTTGCTGGTTTTACATTCGTTTGTTTAACCTCTGCTTTGCCTTTAAGTTATTATGTAAAGTCAGCTAGGATGTGATAGTTGTCGGGATCGGGCCCCTTGCCTCTTGCTTTAAGTTTCTTCTGGCCCTGCATTTATGTTTAGTTTCCTCAGCAAATGTCCTGCATTTTACATTGCCCTTGCTGCATGTTTTTACTTTACTGGTTTACAATTGTTTAACTTATGCTTCACCTTTAAGTAAAGTCAGCTAGGATGTCCTAGATGCTGTCTTCGGGCCTCATGCCTCTCCCTTTAAGTTTATCTCGGACTCGTATTGATTAGTTCCATCAGCAATTTATTACTAATTATGCATTGCCTAAGTGCATGTCATTCTACTTACTGTTTACCTTTATACTTGTTTCCTTGACTTTGTCAAAGTTATTAAGTACTGACGCTAGACAGTACCAGTTTCGTTTACCAGTACCAGTAAACGTTTTTACAGTCGTTTTGTCTGCCCGGTGTAGCCCAGAAGAATCTGCAGCCTCCCGGCTGCTGGCTTATCCAGACATGTGTGGCCTCCCAGGACGCTGGTTATCAGACGTATTGTCTGCTCGGTGTAGCCCGGAATATACTGCGGCCTCCCAGGCCGCTGGTTATCAGACGTATTGTCTGCTCAGTGTAGCCCGGAAGATACTGCTGCTTCCCAGGCTACTGGTTTATTCAGACGTTTAGTCTGCCCAACGTAGCCAGGAAGGTTGACAGCCGCTGCCGTCTTAGCTGACTGCGTTCAGGGGCTGCTCCCCAGCCGACGTCCTTCCTGCGATGAGTTAAGCCGACGTCCTTCCTGCGATGAGTTAAGCCGACGTCCTTCCTGCGATGAGTTAAGCCGACGTCCTTCCTGCGATGAGTTAAGCCGACGTCCTTCCTGCGATGAGTTAAGCCGACGTCCTTCCTGCGATGAGTTAAGCCGACGTCCTTCCTGCGATGAGTTAAGCCGACGTCCTTCCTGCGATGAGTTAAGCCGACGTCCTTCCTGCGATGAGTTAAGCCGACGTCCTTCCTGCGATGAGTTAAGCCGACGTCCTTCCTGCGATGAGTTAAGCCGACGTCCTTCCTGCGATGAGTTAAGCCGACGTCCTTCCTGCGATGAGTTAAGCCGACGTCCTTCCTGCGATGAGTTAAGCCGACGATGTTCTACAGGTATTATATTTATATTGGTCATATAAATACACGGCCTTCCTGGCCGCGGGTTTATCCAGACGTGTTGTCTGCCGGTGTAGCCGGAATCTTCTGCGGCACCCCAGGCCGCTGGTTTCTCCAGACGTTTTGTCTGCCCAATGTAGCCACGAAGGTTGGCATAGCCGCTGCCGTCTTCGCCGTCTGCGCTCGGGGGTTCATGTCCAGCCGACGTTCTTCCTGTGGTGAGTTAAGCTGGCGATGTTATCCAGGTATCTTATTTACATTGGCCATATAAATATGTGGTCTTTCAGGCCGCTGGTTTATCCAGACGTGTTGTCTGCCTGGTAGCCCGGAAGTCACAGTGGGCCCCCCCCCCCAGGCCGCTGGTTTATCCAGACGTTTCATCTGCCGGTGTAGCCCGGAACGTTTCCACAGCCACCGACTGTGGAAACTTACAAGTGTTAATCCCGTTTCTCTAACGAATTATAGTCCAGCTTTATTTTGAGCATACTTTGTTTTGCAATTTATAATTATTTATGTTATAATTGTATTAATTGTAATTATGTTATAATAGCACAGTTTGCCTAGTTTCCTCAGTAGTTACAGTACTTTCGTTTGGCTCTTGCAGTTATTCACGTCGCTTATTTGGTTATATTTGTTATGCATCTCCTCCGTTCCCTTAATGTAATATGGCTATATATCCACACCGATTGTATACCCTTTTTGTACTTGCAGATACCACGTGCCATGCCTTGCCCTATTCATAATTATGTTCTACATCTCGGCGCTAACATGCCTCCTGTTTCAGGTTACCTCGGACTTTCTTTCCCAATCAGCCTCCTTAATTTACTCCGACAGTTGATGCGTTGCTCATGTCGCATGTTTATTTTTGCGTTGCTGTGTCCAGTATGCTTGCCCACTTTTACCCTGCCTTACGCCAAGTAAAGACAGCCAGGATGTGCTATTTGCAGAGTTACCAAGTAATTTATTAAGTAAAGTCAGACAGGCAGTGCTAGTTGCAGAGTTACTAAGTAAATTATTAAGTAAAGTCAGCCAGGATGTGCTATTTGCAGAGTTCCTAAGAATTATTAAGTAAAGTCAGACAGGATGTGCTATTTGCAGTATTCGCGGGCCCTTATTTTAGCTTCACGTCTCCTGGCCCTGCATTTTTGCCTAGTTTCATCGGTAGTTACAGTAGTTTATGCTTAGCTTTGCAGTTTAGTTTCCTCAGTGGTTACAGTAATTACGCTTGGCTCTTGCAGTTTATTCACGTTACTTATCAGGTTATATTTGTCATGCTTTCCCTCCGTTCTCTTAATGTAAAAATGGTTATATATGCACGCCGATTGTATACCCTTATTTTGTACCTGCAGACTTCACGTGCCATGACTTGCCCTATTCAGGTGACCTGGACAGGGGGGTGGCCCCCACGTTGCCTGGGGCACGGTACACTCCAGCAGATGGCGTCGTCGGGAACGTCGTATATTTAATGATATCCCGTTCTTTGCATTCCTAAGACAATGTAAATTAAGATTTTATTACGCTTATATGGAAGGTTTCTTATTTTGTACTGGCAGACATCTCGCGACATGCCTTGCCCTTCCTCTTAATTACGTTCTACATTTCAGCACTAACATGCCTCCTGCTTTCAGATTACCACGGATTCCTTTTCCCAAACAGCCTACCTTAATTTACTCCGACAGTTGATGCTTTGCTCATGTCGCATGTTTAATTTTGCGTTGCTGTGTTCAGTATGTTTGTTCTTTTTCCTTGCCTTACGTCATTACGTAAAGTCAGCCAGGATGGGCTATTTGCAGAGTTACTAAGTAAATTATTAAGTAAAGTCAGCCAGGATGTGCTATTTGCAGAGTTACTAAGTAAATTATTAAGTCAGCCAGGATGTGCTATTTGCAGAGTTACTAATTACTAGTCTTTTGCTGGGCTACCTTTATGCTTCTCCCCTTCCTGTCTAGGTATGTTTAGGTATGGCTAGCGGTGCGCGAGCCGCGGCTTATCGGTTCCTCCTACGTCTGCGTGTCTGTTAATTTTGTTATTGTTGGACTCGCAATTTGATTTGTATTTATTACGGAAAAATTTTTCTCCCGCAACTTACTCTTTGTTTAAGTTTCACGTTCAATTTGTTATTAAGGGACTATCAATTAGGATTTGTATTAATCTATTGCTTTGCCTCTGTGCCTTTAAGTTATTTTCAGCTAAGGTACGCTAGTTGCAGTGCATTCGGGTGGCCCCCCCCCCCACAATTTTTTTTTTTTTCCTCCGGTTATTTCGTCCTATTACACTCGTTTCCCTCATTATATATTCTATTCTGAATTTGTGCATTATATCTGACCACCCATTCTTCATCGTATCGACAGTACATTAAGTTACATTTGGACGCTACCGAGAAGTTTAGCTGGCCTCGCGCACGGTGTCATGCAAAAAACTGGCCATTCGGCCTTCCTTTCGGCAAGCTCAAGCCAGTCAGTTAGCATGACGTCGGCCAGCTTGTGGTTGGCCAGCGCAGCCAGCATGCTGTTGGCCATAGGTCGCTAACGTTCTTTGGCCATCCGGCCTTCTGGGCTATTTTACTCTTCTTGTTCCTTCGCCTTTGTTGTTTCCTACTACGTAATAGTATTCTATTTAATTTTACCTCATCTATCATTAGGTTAGGGGCCCCTTACCTCCAACCGCTATTCCTTCCACTGCGCTCTGCCCGCTTGGCGCTCAATGCCGGTTTCTTCTGTTCCCTTTATTCGCAGCCACGACAAGCCGGAACCCCCCCCCCCCCCTTCACACCCTACTGCGGCGAGGAAGAGAACGCGAGCCGGATATTCCTCTGATCACCATCAACGCACGCAGCGGTGCCGGGATGCAGCCGCCCAGGGCCTACGTTAATACTATTATCTTCTCTTTATTCGCTGGGCTATATGGCAGTATTAATATTACTCCGTACCGTTACTGTCATTCCAGTATTATTTTATTAAAATATAAATTGTTATTATGGTTTGGCGTTGCTTTCTTAATTTCTTCCATTCTGCGGCACTTGCCGTCATCTGTTATTTACGATATTACATTGTATTCTTCATTGTGCGATTATTTACGACATTGTATTCTTATTATTATCCTTATTACAGTTACTGAATGGCAGCTCCCTGCCGTCGATTTCACTTTGCTCCTGTTCTAAAGATGTTGCCGAAGTTCACGGCGTACTAGCTGCGGCTCACAGACGCTCATTGACAACACAAGACTACACTCAGCGGCCACTCAAGCCAGACCCCTTGGCTTCCATCCAGCCCAATCACCCGTCTGGAGGCAGAGATGGGATAGAGACCAAGGGTAATGTTCCCCGCTCACATTCTACATCCGATTAGGACACAAGCATGTTATAGATTTGGCTTTAAGAATTGGTTCTTATTCCATTTTATTGTTTATGTATATGTTGCTTAGTTGTTATACCCTTTCTTGGTATATGTATTGTTTATATTCAAGATTTATAGTGTTTCGTCTTACCCTGTTATAGTTGCTTTGTGCCTCCTCGCTGTTCTACCGGTTTTCTCCCACCTTTGCTCTTAGCAAAGGTACTTCCCCCTTCCGTTTGCTGGAAGATTCTTAGATTTGTTAGCCCCCCTTCATTGCTACAGTATAATTATTCGGATGCTCTTTATTCATCCAGGATTGTTAATTAAGGTTTCTCTTAATTCCTGCTGCCGGGCTCCCTCCCCCGTTTTCGTCTCCGTATTGATTCAGCTAGGGTTTCCCTCTCGTCTGTGCTCTTGCCTGTCACGATAACACTGCACGCCGCTTCTGCCCACCCTTACTGCCTTATATCTTTCAGCCCGGGGGAGGTGAGCTACGCGACAAAAAAAAATCGACGCACGCTCCGACTGGACCAGGTATCGCTTACATGGTCAGGAATCAACACTCTTCGGATCCTACAAGCGCTCCTGTCACCAGGCGAGATTTCTCCAGGATCCTACGCGCTGCCCTCTCGGCGCTAGGCTTGACTTCAGATGACTACGCCCCGCACCCAGCTGTCTCGGGACGGGCTCGCCACATCAGAAATAATGGCAAACGGCAGGCGGAAGAGTAGTGCCCACATCCTACGTCAGACGGGACGTTGTTGCTCTGCTACATTGAGTGCCTCACGCGGCCAGCTGGCACTCGCCCTTCGGGGGGGGGTCCGGCCGCTGGCCTGCGGTGGGGGTGCAGCGCCGGTCCCCAAGTGTCCCGCTGTCCGCAGCTAATACTTTGCCCAGTCTAGGTGCTAGTAAGCCCTACTTGTAGTCACACCCCCTTCTCCTTATCCATTAGGTCTTTTACGGCCTCTTGGCCGGGTACATTACGTGTTATGTGGTCTCTCACTTATTAGTTATTCTTTGTGTCCTGCCTGTTATATCCTAGTGTTATATTGTAACGGGGGGTGGGGGAAATAGCTCTATCTTGTCCATTATTCCACCCCCCAGTTAACTAACGAGGCCGGGGGAAACAGCTCTCTCTAGTCCGTTATCCCGTCCCCAGTTAGCTAACTATTCTAGAGCACTCCCAGAGTTCCTAAGGCAACCTCTCTGGTTCAACACCTTGTAACCTAGGTATTCGACTACCTAGGTGCTAAGACTACAAGGCGCCGTCACTTGATCAGTTACCCGAAACTCTAGAGAGAACTCTAGAATACATAATCATTGCCACAAACGTAAAAGAGATAACGAAAGGAAAGAAATGAATAGTGAAGTAATTAGTGAGGGTTTGGGGTGAGAGGTAGAGAGGTGGGAGGAGCGAGGAGGGTCATTAGCTGAAAGTGAGAGTTTAGAGAGGGGGTGGAGGGAGAGGTGTAGATAGGTAGAAGTAGAAGAGTAGATAGTAGAAGTAGAAGAGTAGATAGTAGAAGACGAAATGCTGCCACCATCCATTCATGATCATTACATACAAGACAAGGAATGGAACTTGCCTGTATCACAAAATTCTCAAAAGATGTTATTACCATGAGTTCATTATTAGTATGTTCCCTCTGTACCATGTATCAACTCCAAACATGTACTCGTTCATATCATGAACCCAGTAACCACAGAGGCTTTCTCAAATCCTCAACTCAAAGCTCTAGGGAACAAAGTGAAAGACCATTTAAATAATAAATTCAACAATTATATTTTTCATGATAAATATCATAACTTAAGCAATTCAATTAAAATGTTCCAGTTTAATATGCAAAGTGAGTCATCATCCAAGAATTCGAGAACCCTACAACTTGACTGCCCCTGATCATCACACAACACTTGTAAAACACGACAAGTCACCTTACTGTTCACTCACCGAGGACTGAGTCTAAGTTGAATAGAGAGGGGGGGGGGGGGGGGTCTGTAGCTTGACAGAGACTGTCTCGCCCCTGCCGGCCGACAGCCTCCCTGCTCTGCTGGCTCGTGTGCTGTTCTGTCTCGTTAATGCTTTATGCTGGATAGCTCTCCGAGTTTATATTGGGGAACCTAGTAGCTAACTCCGCCCACAAGTAGATAGCCTCCGGCACTACCAAGCCACTCCTTAAACGTCGGCATGTTTGAAGGCTACCAGACTACAATTATAAGCTTAGCGGAAGCAAGGTGAAATTCTCATGATCTGACCTCAGGTCACTTGGGGTCGTTAACGGTTAGAGGTGTGAGATCTCAGGCAGACAACTGGCGCCTCTCCGATCCTTGTCTGTGACTCATGTACTCTATGTATGTATTAAACTAACCCAAACACTTTTACAGTGTTACATCTCCCCTTCTCCCCGAAAATAAAGTTTTTGCAACACTGCTAAAGCAAGCTAGCTGTGTGCGACAACTTTATTAACGAAAAGAATACATCCTAGCTAAACAAATATACATCATCCTACTCTAAAAAATGAAATATGTAGACAGACGTCCATGGTCTCTGGCTGGGCGACGTCACTGCTTGGTCTTGTAGATAATCCTGTACCACATTTCTACAACACAACTGCCTCCGTCGCTTCTCCGTCGTTAACGCACAACAACACTTGGTCAACCCGAAAGCCGTTACTACTTGAACTGAGCACAGGACCGTGGAATTCGGTTGTCCCAGCTGATCTGTAATTGGCCCTACGTCAGTCACCATGAGAGACGTATATTGGGGTTCTTCACAGCTATAGGGACTACAAGTTTCGAGACCTTCATATAGTTGCCAACAGTAGAAATCCCATCCTACTCTTCTTCCTCCCTGTTGCTCCAGCACGCCTCCTTCAGAGAGCTACTTCTGACAGCCACATCAAGTCCGCATGACACAGGAAGAATCACTCAACAGAGCAACATGCTTGTAGGAGGGGCGGCCAGTCAAGGCAAACGATCCTGTCTTGCAATTACGCTCCATGCAATGATGCTGACACCAGCAAGGGACACTAGGTATCGTGTCTCACTCAGCTTGTCTTATCTTCTTCCTTCTTCTCTCTTCTTTCTTCTCTCTTCTTTCTTCTCTCTTCCTCCTCCCATGGGTCTTTGACAAGCGACCTGGGGTCCATTGGGGTCTGTCCGTCCTGGGGTCCACTGGGTAGACCGATGTTGGTGGGACAGACTGGAGTCGTTGTTGCTCCTCTTCCATCTTTACTGGGTCGTCTGGGGTCGTCTGCAGAACGACCTGGGGTCCACTGGGGTCCGTCCGTCTTGGGGTCCACTGGGGTCCGTCCGTCTTGGGGTCCAATGGGTAGACCAATGTTGACCGACCGAGAGGGCTGCATCTTGGGGTCCCCTGGGGTGGTGGTGGTGGTGGAGCCATGACCTCCAGGTAGTGGGCTGGTCGTGGTGGTGGTGATAAACGCCCCTGAGTGTGGTACACAACAGCCGTCTCCCTCTTCTGTATATGCGTCGCGCCTCTCCTCTGGCTCCCACCTGTGGATGAACATAAAGGCGACAATACCCGTGTTCCATGCTGTTGTGTGACCCTGTAGTTTGTATAGGGTTCACACAGTCATAACATAACGCTCTCCTCCTGGCAACAACTACACTTCAATTTTTAATAATTCAATTAACTCTGAATGATATTGACTTGGTGGAACATAAAACAGTAACAGAGGAAAGTTAGAGAAGAGAGAATAAGGTCATCACTACTTTTAACTTGTCACACAAAAAAATCAAAACTAATAGACAAAACTCTAGCCTAACTTAACTATACCGTTCCTAATCTTACGTACTTAAATATCCATTACTCCCACCCTTAACCTACAGCCACCTACGTGACCCAGAGTGTTTTCCTAGCTTCTCCGCCGGTCAACAACTCCCAACTGTTGCCACCCCTGTGACCAGACTAACTAACGTCGAGCGTCCCCAACGTGAAGTCTACTGACATACTAAGCCTCCCCCTAGCATGCTGTACAATACCAGTACACCTCGGGTTATTGCGTTCAAATGGAGTAAAACAGTCGATCGCAATAATCTGAGCAGAACCACTACTTAAAAACTACACCTGCCACTCCCCACTGACCTGGAGACCAGCGGTGGCTGGGTGTCCCCGTGGGACATGCGAGGTCACCTGTCACACTCAGCTGACCTGCACTACCAACACCGCTAAGTTCCCAAATCACCAAATTTTATAACTAACATAAATCACTACACACGCAAGTTCTGGTGAACATTCCCTGAACACCACAAAACTCACAAAATCACTAAACACAACACCAGAGAATCACCATCTCCTAACCTGAACAAAGCTCGCTAAATCGCGAATAATAAACACATGTCAAGATCTCCCTGATAGCGCCTGAGCGGCAAAAAGACACGTGGGACTGAACAATGTTAAAAGAACACCAACTACCTACAACATTGTTCAACACCGCTGCCATCATTGTAACGGGGGGTGGGGGAAATAGCTCTATCTTGTCCATTATTCCACCCCCCAGTTAACTAACGAGGCCGGGGGAAACAGCTCTCTCTAGTCCGTTATCCCGTCCCCAGTTAGCTAACTATTCTAGAGCACTCCCAGAGTTCCTAAGGCAACCTCTCTGGTTCAACACCTTGTAACCTAGGTATTCGACTACCTAGGTGCTAAGACTACAAGGCGCCGTCACTTGATCAGTTACCCGAAACTCTAGAGAGAACTCTAGAATACATAATCATTGCCACAAACGTAAAAGAGATAACGAAAGGAAAGAAATGAATAGTGAAGTAATTAGTGAGGGTTTGGGGTGAGAGGTAGAGAGGTGGGAGGAGCGAGGAGGGTCATTAGCTGAAAGTGAGAGTTTAGAGAGGGGGTGGAGGGAGAGGTGTAGATAGGTAGAAGTAGAAGAGTAGATAGTAGAAGTAGAAGAGTAGATAGTAGAAGACGAAATGCTGCCACCATCCATTCATGATCATTACATACAAGACAAGGAATGGAACTTGCCTGTATCACAAAATTCTCAAAAGATGTTATTACCATGAGTTCATTATTAGTATGTTCCCTCTGTACCATGTATCAACTCCAAACATGTACTCGTTCATATCATGAACCCAGTAACCACAGAGGCTTTCTCAAATCCTCAACTCAAAGCTCTAGGGAACAAAGTGAAAGACCATTTAAATAATAAATTCAACAATTATATTTTTCATGATAAATATCATAACTTAAGCAATTCAATTAAAATGTTCCAGTTTAATATGCAAAGTGAGTCATCATCCAAGAATTCGAGAACCCTACAACTTGACTGCCCCTGATCATCACACAACACTTGTAAAACACGACAAGTCACCTTACTGTTCACTCACCGAGGACTGAGTCTAAGTTGAATAGAGAGGGGGGGGGGGGGGGGGTCTGTAGCTTGACAGAGACTGTCTCGCCCCTGCCGGCCGACAGCCTCCCTGCTCTGCTGGCTCGTGTGCTGTTCTGTCTCGTTAATGCTTTATGCTGGATAGCTCTCCGAGTTTATATTGGGGAACCTAGTAGCTAACTCCGCCCACAAGTAGATAGCCTCCGGCACTACCAAGCCACTCCTTAAACGTCGGCATGTTTGAAGGCTACCAGACTACAATTATAAGCTTAGCGGAAGCAAGGTGAAATTCTCATGATCTGACCTCAGGTCACTTGGGGTCGTTAACGGTTAGAGGTGTGAGATCTCAGGCAGACAACTGGCGCCTCTCCGATCCTTGTCTGTGACTCATGTACTCTATGTATGTATTAAACTAACCCAAACACTTTTACAGTGTTACAATATAATTACTACACATTTGCACTCGGCCTTAATTCTAGTACCAGTTAACCTTTAGGTTTCTGCAGAATTAGTTTCCATGTCACTATAGGCTAAGGTCTCATACTTACTACGGGTGTACCTTTTAAGTTAAATCTAGTCCTCGGACTTGGAATTGTTACTGTTAATTCTTACTTTATATATTTACTTTATATATTTTAATATAAACGTTATATAGTCCTTAAATTATATATTTTGAAACTTTATATATTTACATGTTCAATATTAAGTTTAATAATATCAACTTTGTTATAAGCCTATAATATAAACCGTGTTTAATATAAACTTTATATAATTACTTACTTTATATTTGAACTTTATACATTTACATGTTCTGCAGAATTTAATCTTCAATAAACTTTAACGCCCCATACTGCCAGTATCTTTCTCCCCCTGGTCAGAAAATGGTCACTGCTTGATCGCAAGCGGGGATTTTTCTGGCGGGGGAGAAAGAAACAATTGCGCAGCGCGTCCCGCGGCGTTGCGCGGGCAGTTTGGGGCCTGTATAAATACGGGCGCACACTGGGGCTCTGCCTCACTCCGCCTGCCCTCGCCGCTGCCCTCGCAAAACCCCACCCTCCCCCCCTTTGCAAGCGGCTGCTTTTGTACCCCCGTCATGCTTTGCACAGTTGTCCCGATTGTCTCCCCACTGCATGTGGGAAGGGGGGTGCAGCGCCGGTCCCCAAGTGTCCCGCTGTCCGCAGCTAATACTTTGCCCAGTCTAGGTGCTAGTAAGCCCTACTTGTAGTCACACCCCCTTCTCCTTATCCATTAGGTCTTTTACGGCCTCTTGGCCGGGTACATTACGTGTTATGTGGTCTCTCACTTATTAGTTATTCTTTGTGTCCTGCCTGTTATATCCTAGTGTTATATAATTACTACACATTTGCACTCGGCCTTAATTCTAGTACCAGTTAACCTTTAGGTTTCTGCAGAATTAGTTTCCATGTCACTATAGGCTAAGGTCTCATACTTACTACGGGTGTACCTTTTAAGTTAAATCTAGTCCTCGGACTTGGAATTGTTACTGTTAATTCTTACTTTATATATTTACTTTATATATTTTAATATAAACGTTATATAGTCCTTAAATTATATATTTTGAAACTTTATATATTTACATGTTCAATATTAAGTTTAATAATATCGACTTTGTTATAAGCCTATAATATAAACCGTGTTTAATATAAACTTTATATAATTACTTACTTTATATTTGAACTTTATACATTTACATGTTCTGCAGAATTTAATCTTCAATAAACTTTAACGCCCCATACTGCCAGTATCTTTCTCCCCCTGGTCAGAAAATACACAGATTTACGTATGCCCTACATAAAGTGTTCGATGTGTCTTTTACATAGTGTCATTAACGTGCATTTACAAAGGTGAAATTGAATTCTGAACACATACATACACATATATTTGTCTCTTTTACTCTGACAAGGTGAGATAACTGATAGAGAGAAACTAGTGTGCAATTAAGCACTTAATCACTGAAGGTGATTAAGGTGCTTTCACAAGCTCAGGTTATAGAGTTACATCACATACATTCATTGTATAATTGATACGTTACATCATCAATCTAGGGTACAAGTTCAATATATCATCAAGTGTTCCAGTACTCAAATAGTAATTACACAGTTTAGCATAGCGCTTCATTCATGTATGTAAGAGAGAAGATTGTTCAAATATATTACATGCACATCCGGTACATCGTCCACCTTCTTCTACAGAACCGTCGGTATACCACTGATACACATCGTTACCCATATTCTGAGTACTTTCAGTGATGCTTCACAGTGTTAACTGTTTTAATAATGTAGAGTGTACATTATCTTTCTTGGGTGCATTTACAAAATCAACTGCTAGATCCAAGTTATCCCATGGAGTAATTGGTTGATTAATCGTTAATTGAGTTGGGTACATATTTAATATTTTGATGGAGTTGGCTACCTTGTAGAACCAAAATGCATTCACGCCGAAAACTGTGCTAATAGACAAAATTATGATTAATGCCATAGGTCTTGTTAATCATGGGTAATATGAGATATGGGTCTATTGATTAACATATATGGGTCTATATATGATTAACGCCAGGTGGGTCTTGTTAATCATGGGTAATATGAGATATGGGTCTATAATTATCTGAGTGTGCTTTGGGGATGGGAACAATGACACTGTCCAATCATCAGGTAATACTCCTTCACTCAAACTCATTCTGTACAACACTAAAAGTGGATTACCTGGTACTTGTGAGACTAATCTCAGTAAACTGTAAGTAATACCGTCCTCTTCAGGAGCAGTTGACTTATTTGATTGTGCTACACAGCCTTCCCGGCTTGGTGCCTTCTTTGGTAATTACTTATCAAAGGCAGCTCCATACGAGGAGCTGCCTCGTATGGGCCAATAAGTCTTTTGCAGTTACCTTCATTCTTATGTTCTTACTTACATTTACTGAACTTTATCATCATCATCATCATTTACAGAAAGAAATTAATATAAAAAGTAGTCATTTTAATACACAAAACAGAAGTAGATATTATGTAAATTATGATGCAGGATAGGATCACTATTAAGAACTTAATTATAAACCACAATATGTTTTATATCGTCAGAAATTCTGATACATACCATATATTTTCAAATATTTACAATTAAAGTATTTATTTAGGAAATAAGTATTTTAGTTACCCTAGTTAGCTCTGAGAACACACATTGTTGCAGCAAGAATTTCTTCCCACTAATCTGAGCGATGCTAATGACCCATTGGACTTGTCATGAACAACAATCAACTACAGCACCATCTATATCAGAAGATATTCAAAATATTCTTGATGTCATTCAAATTGTCAATACGAGAACAGAATACATAAGAGTTAGTTTAGTGATGTCAAAGGAATCATATTGACTGACCGAGCCCCATTGTAAATATCCGTGGCTTCCTGACCATAAAGGTACCGCCGCGGATAAGGGTAAGGAGGGTACCGTCGAGGGTAAGACACCGGATGTACCCCATATACAAGCCACACTAGCTATTAGTTCATATAAGCTGACAACTTACCCAAATAAACATTACTTCCTAATTATATATATATACATATATATATATATATATATATATATATATATATATATATATATATATATATCCCAGCAAACATTTTCATGTTTTTAAAACATCCTAAAAACGACATTTCATTGTTTTCAGCACGTTTATAATTACGTTTAGAAAAGGTTTTTTGAGAACTTTTATATACAACCTTAGAACGTAAATAATTAACATTTCTAAAAACTTTTTTATAATCTTTTAATTACCTACATTAAAACGTTTAGGGTATAATAATTTTTTAATTCATATCTGAAATAGAAAGGGAGAGAAAGAAAGAAGACATATCTGAGAAAGAAATGGACATCCTATATATGTATGTGCAAATTACAAATAAATAGGGTACA